>NC_063045.1:10967175-11256883 GCF_018812025.1 Megalobrama amblycephala | reverse complement strand
GATTGCCCCAAATCGTTCGCCAACAAAGTCAAAGCACACAAAATGGCGGTTGAGGAGAGAGTGCAACAAGATAACGAGGAGGCGGAGCCAAATTCAAATCTCCCGCCAAAACCTGTGGTTGGTGGAGAGAAAGCAGATGACAGAGGTAAGGAGAGGGCGGAGCCAAGGAGAGAAGGGGCGGAGCAAACTTCTTTTTTCCCACCAAACCAAACAACTGGAGCGGATGAAAATGAGGAGATGGAGCTCCACCAATCATTAATGGATGAAGAAACCGAGTCAGATGAACAGAAAAAGGATGGTGATAGTGAACAGGAAAAGGTAGTGGAGGAGGAACAAAAGATTGAGGTAAGTAATGATTTTCCAGGAGTTATGTTGAGAGGTAAAAAAAGGAATGCCCGATCCCCCATTGAGAAAAGTGAGAAAAGGGATCGGGTGGGGTGGCAGTCAGACTCCTCCTCATCAGAGGATCTGAACCGGCTTTTCCCACTCGATTCCCCAAACGAAGTATCCTTTTTGTCAATAGAACTCCAAACATCAACCCCTAGAGCTAGCTCAGGGGGAAACGGCTTCAATCCCCGGATTCCCCCAATGTGGAAGTAAGGGAAAAACTGGTTTCACAGGATAAAGATATTTTTTTAAATTGAAATTGTAGTTATTTATTATGTCTTCTAAAATGTCATACTTGTCCTTTTTAACTGTTCTTATCATGACACTCACACTCTCAACCATAAATGTAAGAAGTGTGAGGTCCACCATGCGAGCACAGAGCATTTTATCCTTTTTAAAATCTTTTGAGTCAGATTTGTTTTTACTGCAAGAGTGTGCTCTGCCCTTTTTAAACAGGTACACCAAGATGGAGGAGCTATGGTCTCCCGCTTCCTCCATATGGAGCGGATCAAACCAAAATAAAAATGATGGTGTTGCTATTTTAATTAAAAATCCAAATATCTTGGTGAAGGGCAGCACGGTGGTGAGGGAAGGGCGGGCCCTTTTAGCAAACCTGACTTTTTTAGGGAGAGATTTTAAGGTTCTTAATGTGTATGGTTTTACAGGAAAAAATGACAGGTATGAGCTTTTAGAAGACTTGCAGCCCCACATGTTAGGCAGGGCTCCCCTAGTAGTGGCTGGGGATTTTAACTGTGTTTTATCAAAAAAAGATAGGAAGAGGGTAGGAGAAGATTTTAAGGTTGATAAGACATCGGTTTTATTACAGAGTTTAATTAGAGATTTTAGGTTAGTTGACCGTTTTAAAAAAATGCATCAAAGAGAGGAGGGCTTCACCTGGTTCAGTGGTGATGGTACCAAAGCCTCTCGAATTGACTACCTATTTACAAGAGACTGCCCGCCAACTGATGCTATATTGACACCACTCTTTTTTTCAGATCACTTGATGGTTTCTTGCACCCTGTCACTGCCCATGGGTGTAACAGTAGGGGGAGGGCTGTGGAAGCTGAACTGTTCCCTTTTAGAGGATGAGGAGGTAGTCAGTGAGTATAGGGAGCAGTTCAGCCAATGGCAGACCCTCCAAGACTTTTACGATACACGAGCACAGTGGTGGGAGATGGTTAAAGATCGGACAAGACAGTTTTTTATGAAGGTAGGGAGAGACAAGAAGAATAGGGAAAAACGATGCATGATGGGGCTGCAAAAGAGACTACAAAAGTATTTTAATCTTTTAAACAATGGTTTTGATTTTAGCAATGAAATTCAAGAAGTTAAAAAAGAAATGTTGGCCTTAGCCAGTCTTCAGAGCAAAGGGGTCATTTTAAGAAGTAAAGAGAGAGAACTAGAAGAGGGTGAAAAATGTACAAGGTATTTTTTTAAAAAGATAATAACAAGGGGAGGGACTATAAATAGCTTAAAAGATGGAGGGAGGGAAGCGACAACAACAGAAGGGATTTTAAATGGGGTGGAAAGCTTTTACGAAGAGTTATACCGTTTTAAAGAAGTACACAATGATACCTTAAAAGAAGTTTTAGATTTTATAAACAAGAGAGTCAAAAGCCAAAATGAGCTTTTAGCCCAAGATTTTACTGTTTTAGAACTCCAAAAAGCAATCAAAGGTTTTAAGAGGGGGAGGTCCCCAGGAGCAGATGGACTCCCCCTGGAGTTTTATCTTACATTTTGGGACATTTTAGCTCAAGAACTTTTAAACATTTTTAAAGACTTTGAGACCATTGACGGACTCCCAGACAGTTTTAGAATAGGGATAGTTTCTTTGCTTCATAAAAAAGGTGACCGGACTGACTTGAAAAACTGGAGACCGATAACACTTTTAAACTTTGACTGTAAGCTTTTTAGCAAAATTTTAGCAACACGGATGTCGACTGTTTTAGAGGACGTGATTCACCCAGATCAAGCTTGTGCTGTGCCCGGAAGAAAAATAACAGACAGCCTAGTACTGATTAGAGACACCATCTGTTACGCGAGAGACAGAAATATTTGGCTAGTAGTCCTAAATTTAGACTTTGAAAAAGCATTTGACCGAGTCTCGCACCAGTACCTCTTTTTGGTACTGCAAAAAATGGGGTTTCCGGAGAGGTTTATAGCTTGGGTGGAACTGCTGTACAAAGGCCTAGTCAGCAAAATTCTAGTAAATGGGCATTTATCCAAGGCAGTAAATATCTGCAGTGGTGTTCGTCAGGGGTGTCCTTTATCTCCTCTTCTGTACGTGGCTTGCATTGAGCCACTGGCACAGATCTTGAGAAGGGACAAATGGATCAAAGGACTAAACGTTCCTGGGACGGGTGGACTGACGGCGACCTGTGTTTTATACATGGACGACGTAACTCTTTTAGCCACGGACGTTTTATCCATACGAAGAGCTTTGGACTTGACTGACTGGTACGGTCGGGCCTCGGGCGCTAAGCTTAACAGGAATAAGTCCGAGGCCCAGCTCTTCGGGCCGTGGGGAGACATAGACACAGGTGAACTCGACTTGACTTTTAAAGACAACGAGTTTAAAGTTTTAGGAGTAAAATTTGACAGCGAGGGTGGAGGACGGGGAAACTGGACTGACATGTTAGGGAAAGTTAGGCAAAGACTGGGGTTTTGGGGACTAAGACAGTTGACGTTTGAGGGCAAGGTTTTAATTTTTAAATCTGTGATTTTACCTCTAATTTTACTTGTCTGTTCTGTTTTTAGTCCCCCTCGGCGATTCCTTGCGGAGTTGGAGAGGGCGGTGTTTTATTTCCTGTGGGGGTCTAAGTGGGAGCGCCTGAAGAGGGAGATTGTGAAGAAAAGGCCGGAGAATGGTGGAAAAGGCCTCCCAGACCCCCACCTGTTTTTAGGCAGCCGCTTCACCGCCCTGCACATTAGTTATGCCATGACCCCATCCAAAGAAAACAAGACGGCTGCAATGGCGCGATTTTGGATGGGGTCTTACCTAAGAACATTGAAAATTTTACCAGTGGACTTGAAAACCCCAGTGTCTTTTAACTTGCCTAAAGAGTACAGTTTTATAAAAAAGTTTTTAAAGAAATACTTTTTAGAAAGTGAAGATGTCACCATTTTAACTAATCACAAGCATCTCGTCTCTCTTGTGCAGGACCGGGAACCGGTGAGTCCAGTTCCAGGCCTCACATTACGTGAGGCCAAACAAGTTTGGAGGAACGCTGCTCACCCCGCTCTCCAGAACAGGCACAAGGACTTATCGTGGATGGTGGCTCATGAGATCCTCCCGGTCAGGGCGGTTATGCACTCCAGAGGCATGGCCAAAAACCCCATCTGCCCTCGGTCCGGCTGCAATTCCCCGGAGACCGTCCACCACCTGCTCTGGGAGTGCGGCGCTGCGCGGGACCTGTGGGCCAAACCGGCCCCCTGTATTTCCCGTGCCTACCAGCGGGTGGGGCCCAGTTCGGGTACCAGCTCGCCATCCTTGGGGTGGGCCGGGGCTTGAAGGACTTGACGGCACAGGAATTCACCTCGCTCTGGGATGCCATCTGGGCCACCAGAAACCTGCTGGTAGGGAAGGGCGTTACGGTAACCCTCCATGCATGCGAGCTAAAGGTAACATCAATGCTGCAGGGGTACCGGACGACGATATTCGGACGGGGGGGCCGGGGTCGCACGGAGAGGGTCCCGGCCGCCAACAGCCCTGGCCGCCCGTAGATGCACCCTCACCAATCTGGCTACGGGAACAGCGGGCCAGCGGGCCGGAGGAGAGGGGATCTCCACTGAGCCCATGAAGTGGCATCTCACGTGCCTGTTCTGGAGAGTGAGGTGAAGAATAATTTGATAAGGACTCACCCTCGGTTTTGCACAACAGAGGAATTTTAATTGTTTTTTTATTGTGTTTTATCAATGGAATTGGTTTTATGGGCAGAAATATGATGCTTGTTTTTTGTATTTTACTTTTGAAATCGTTCACACCTTTTAAACACACAACAAACATGGACTTTTAAAAACATGTAAAACACAATGGTTTTAATCATTTGATTTTTAACAAAGATTGTATTCCTTTTATTTAACCATGTGTATTTATATTTAATTGCTTGTTTTAATGTGTGCTTGACAAGAAAAATGTGTGCACAAAAGTATAAATGCAAATGGAAAAAATGAAAAATGGTGACAATAAAATTTTTTAAAAGAAAAATCTGTTTTTATCAGTTTAATATCTGATACGTCCCCTATCTGGGGACTACATATTAAATGGATTTTTGGCTCATGGAGCCGGAACCGGGGCTTGCTCCGTCCACTCCACGCATCGACCTGGTATTGCAGTGTCTCCAGGAACGGTGTGCTTCCCCTTTTGGGGGACTGCATGTTGTTGTGGCTTAATAGCAGAGGGAATGTCACTGGAGCTTCACGAGGAGTCTCTACATACCTGCGGTGGGGCGGCTGGCAGGGCGGCACCGTCTCGTACCCTTATGAAACGGTCGCCGTTGTTCCAAAGCAGCGGTTCCCAAACCAGCACTGCACGTCTTGGATGTCACTCTCGTCTGATGCGCCCGTCTGAGGTCTTGGAGTCTTTACTAAGGAGCTGATGAGTTGAATCAGGTGTGTTTGATTAGGGAGACGTCTAATCAAACACGCCCGACTGATGGGAACCACTGGTCTAAAGGGCCGCAGCTCGTGTACAGGTGCTGGTCATATAATTAGAATGTCATCAAAAAGTTGATTTATTTCACTAATTCCTTTTAAAAAGTCAAACTTGTATATCATCATATTCATTCATTACACACAGACTGATATATTTCAAATTTTTATTTCTCTTAATTTTGATGATTATAACTGACAAACTAAGGAAAATCCCAAATTCACTATCTCAGAAAATTTGAATATTGTGAAAAGGTTCAATATTGAAGACACCTGGTGCCACACTCTAATCAGCTAATTAACTCAAAACACCCGCAAAGGCCTTTAAATGGTCTCTCAGTCTAGTTCTGTAGGCTACACAGTCATGGGGAAGACTGCTGACTTGACAGTTGTCCAAAAGACGACCACTTGACACCTTGCACAAGGAGGCCAAGACACAAAAGGTCGTTGCAAAAGAGGCTGGCTGTTCACAGAGCTCTGTGTCCAAGCACATTAATAGAGAGGCGAAGGGAAGGAAAAGATGTGGTAGAGGAAAAAAAAAAAAAAAAAAAGTGTACAAGCAATAGGGATAACCGCACCCCGGAGAGGATTGTGAAACAAAACCCATTCAAAAATGTGGCGGAGGTTCACAAAGAGTGGACTGCCGCTGGAGTCAGTGCTTCGAGAACCACTACGCACAGACGTATGCAAGACATGGGTTTCAGCTGTCGCATTCCTTGTGTCAAGCCACTCTTGACCAACAGACAGCGTCAGAAGCGTCTCGACAAAAAGGACTGGACTGCTGCTGCTGCTGCTGAGTGGTCCAAAGTTATGTTCTCTGATGAAAGTACATTTTGCATTTCCTTTGCAAATCAGGGTCCCAGAGTCTGGAGGAAGAGAGGAGAGGCACACAATCCACGTTGCTTGAGGTCCAGTGTAAAGTTTCCACAGTCAGTGATGGTTTGGGGTGCCATGTCATCTGCTGGTGTTGGTCCACTGTGTTTTCTGAGGTCCAAGGTCAACGCAGCCGTATGCCAGGAAGTTTTAGAGCACTTCATGCTTCCTGCTGCTGACCAACTTTATGGAGATTTCATTTTCCAACAGGACTTGGCACCTGCACACAGTGCCAAAGCTACCAGTACCTGGTTTAAGGACCATGCTATCCCTGTTCTTAACTGGCCAGCAAACTCGCCTGACCTTAACCCCATAGAAAATCTATGGGGTATTGTGAAGAGGAAGATGCGCGATACGCCAGACCCAACAATGCAGAAGAGCTGAAGGCCACTGTCAGAGCAACCTGGGCTCTCATAACACCTGAGCAGTGCCACAGACCGACGGACTCCATGCCACGCCGCACTGCTGCAGTAATTCAGGCAAAAGGAGCCCCAACTAAGTACTGAGTGCTGCACATGCTCATACTTTTCATGTTCATACTTTTCAGTTGGCCAAGGTTTCTAAAAATCCTTTCTTTGTATTGGTCTTAAGTAATATTCTACATTTTCTGAGATACTGCATTTGGGATTTTCCTTAGTTGTCAGTTATAATCATCAAAATTAAAAGAAATAAACATTTGAAATACATCAGTCTGTGTGTAATGAATGAATATAATATACAAGTTTGACTTTTTGAATGGAATTAGTGAAAGAAATCAACTTTTTGATGATATTCTAATTACATGACCAGCACCTGTAGGTGCTTGGCAGTTTGCCGGCTTGAAGGCATGGTCACGGAAATCGCAGTCAAGTAATGGCAGGGACACGCCCTTCCTTTGCTTGGGGTGGGGGAGGGGGGTCACCGTTGATGAGGATGGCAAAGAGGGATAGGGTAGCCTCTGACTGGAGGCCTGGGGACTCATACTTACCTGGCAGGGGAGACACCATGATCAGGAAGGTGGTTCACCCAGGGCGAGGCTCGGCCATTGCACTCCGGTTGTGCTGACCTCTGCGAATTCCCCAAATGTGGGAATCTCGACTGCATAATTTATGGTAGGGGGGGACTGCGTTCGCGCTCTCCCCTGGACACACTGGTTGAAAGCAGATTAGGTGGTGCTGAGGGAACCTGTGGTTTCGAACAGTCGTAGCGTGGTCTGTGGCTCCGTCTCCGTACGCGTTTGCACGCCCCTTTTTGGAATCGTGTGCTCGCCTGGTTTTGCAAAGTTCTGAGTTTTCGTTTAGAGAGAATAGGCTTTTGGGGGCACTTGACCACGGCCGTTTTCCAAATGACCCTGCGGTAGCTATTGTCACGACCGGCTCAAAGCCGTGACAAATGAAACGGAGGCCATAGTCAGCGTGGTAGGTTGCAACAAAAAGAGATTTATCAGCATAAATAAGAAAATGTATGAAACAAGAAATCAACAAAACCAAACACAATTTCTGTCAGACACATCAATAACCAAACATCAGACAGAACCAAATTGAAATGAATAAGGAAATCAAAATAAACAAACAAAGACCAAAATCAAAACCAAAGCACCCAGGAGCAAGCAACACACCACGCCAAACAAAGCCTAAGCTTTATAGAGGGAAGCACGTGGTTCACTTGATGAGACTCCCAAGTGAACCACGTACACCCGAGAGACTCGTCACACTATCCAAATGTTAAAGTTGTGCTTTTTCCCCCCTCCTGATCATGAACGACCTAGGGAGTTGTACTGCGGTGCTTTTGTGGAGGTTGATCGAAAAACCTAGGACCAGTCCGCGAAAGCAGGCTGTTTCAAATCATCTCCACTATTCAACAAACGATCTGATCGACAGCGGTGGTCCTAGGGGCAAAGTACGAAACCCACCGCGGCCCAGATGGGCGTCGCCCTTGCCGGCTCTGCCCCCACTGCTTGACAACGGCATCGCTTCTCGGCCTTTTGGCTAAGATCAAGTGTAGTATCTGTTCTTATCAGTTTAATATCTGATACGTCCCCTATCTGGGGACTACATATTAAATGGATTTTTGGCTCATGGAGCCGGAACCGGGGCTTGCTCCGTCCACTCCACGCATCGACCTGGTATTGCAGTGTCTCCAGGAACGGTGTGCTTCCCCTTTTGGGGGACTGCATGTTGTTGTGGCTAATAGCAGAGGGAATGTCACTGGAGCTTCACGAGGAGTCTCTACATACCTGCGGTGGGGCGGCTGGCAGGGCGGCACCGTCTCGTACCCTTATGAAACGGTCGCCGTTGTTCCAAAGCAGCGGTTCCCAAACCAGCACTGCACGTCTTGGATGTCACTCTCGTCTGATGCGCCCGTCTGATGCGCCCGTCTGAGGTCTTGGAGTCTTTACTAAGGAGCTGATGAGTTGAATCAGGTGTGTTTGATTAGGGAGACGTCTAATCAAACACGCCCGACTGATGGGAACCACTGGTCTAAAGGGCCGCAGCTCGTGTACAGGTGCTGGTCATATAATTAGAATGTCATCAAAAAGTTGATTTATTTCACTAATTCCTTTTAAAAAGTCAAACTTGTATATCATCATATTCATTCATTACACACAGACTGATATATTTCAAATTTTTATTTCTCTTAATTTTGATGATTATAACTGACAACTAAGGAAAATCCCAAATTCTCTATCTCAGAAAATCTCAGAAAATTTGAATATTGTGAAAAGGTTCAATATTGAAGACACCTGGTGCCACACTCTAATCAGCTAATTAACTCAAAACACCCGCAAAGGCCTTTAAATGGTCTCTCAGTCTAGTTCTGTAGGCTACACAGTCATGGGGAAGACTGCTGACTTGACAGTTGTCCAAAAGACGACCACTGACACCTTGCACAAGGAGGCCAAGACACAAAAGGTCGTTGCAAAAGAGGCTGGCTGTTCACAGAGCTCTGTGTCCAAGCACATTAATAGAGAGGCGAAGGGAAGGAAAAGATGTGGTAGAAAAAAAAAAAAAAAAAAAAAAAAAAAAAGTGTACAAGCAAGCAATAGGGATAACCGCACCCCGGAGAGGATTGTGAAACAAAACCCATTCAAAAATGTGGCGGAGGTTCACAAAGAGTGGACTGCCGCTGGAGTCAGTGCTTCGAGAACCACTACGCACAGACGTATGCAAGACATGGGTTTCAGCTGTCGCATTCCTTGTGTCAAGCCACTCTTGACCAACAGACAGCGTCAGAAGCGTCTCGAAAAAAAAGGACTGGACTGCTGCTGCTGCTGCTGAGTGGTCCAAAGTTATGTTCTCTGATGAAAGTACATTTTGCATTTCCTTTGCAAATCAGGGTCCCAGAGTCTGGAGGAAGAGAGGAGAGGCACACAATCCACGTTGCTTGAGGTCCAGTGTAAAGTTTCCACAGTCAGTGATGGTTTGGGGTGCCATGTCATCTGCTGGTGTTGGTCCACTGTGTTTTCTGAGGTCCAAGGTCAACGCAGCCGTATGCCAGGAAGTTTTAGAGCACTTCATGCTTCCTGCTGCTGACCAACTTTATGGAGATTTCATTTTCCAACAGGACTTGGCACCTGCACACAGTGCCAAAGCTACCAGTACCTGGTTTAAGGACCATGCTATCCCTGTTTTTAACTGGCCAGCAAACTGGCCTGACCTTAACCCCATAGAAAATCTATGGGGTATTGCGAAGAGGAAGATGCGCCAACGGGGTCACCGTTGATGAGGATGGCAAAGAGGGATAGGGTAGCCTCTGACTGGAGGCCTGGGGACTTATACTTACCTGGCAGGGGAGACACCATGATCAGGAAGGTGGTTCACCTAGGGTGAGGTTCAGCCATTGCACTCTGGTTGTGCTGATCTCTGGGAATTCCCCAAATGTGGGAATCTCAACTGCATAATTTATGGTAGTGGGGGACTGGTTTTGCAAAGTTCTGAATTTTCGTTTAGAGAGAATAGGCTTTTGGGGGCACTTGACCACGGCCGTTTTCCAAATGACCCTGCGGTAGCTATTGTCACGACTGTCTCAAAGCCGTGACAAATGAAACGGAGGCCATAGTCAGCTTGGTAGGTTGCAACAAAAAGAGATTTATCAGCATAAATAAGAAAATGTATGAAACAAGAAATCAACAAAACCAAACACAATTTCTGTCAAACACATCAATAACCAAACATCAGACTGAACCAAATTGAAATGAATAAGGAAATCAAAATAAACAAACAAAGACCAAAATCAAAACCAAAGCACCCAGGAGCAAGCAACACACCACGCCAAACAAAGCCTAAGCTTTATAGAGGGAAGCACGGGTGTACGTGGTTCACTTGATGAGACTCCCAGCCACACCCGCTGGCCGGCCGTAGCAGGAAGAACGAGAGACTCGTCACACTATCCAAATGTTAAAGTTGTGCTTTTTTTCCCCCCTCCTGATCATGAACGACCTAGGGAGTTGTACTGCGGTGCTTTTGTGGAGGTTGATCGAAAAACCTAGGACCGGTCCGCGAAAGCAGGTTGTTTCAAAACATCTCCACTATTCAACAAACGATCTGATCGACAGCAGTGGTCCTAGGGGCAAAGTACGAAACCCACCGCGGCCCAGATGGGCGTCGCCCTTGCTGGCTCTGCCCCCACTGCTTGACAACGGCATTGCTTCTCGGCCTTTTGGCTAAGATCAAGTGTCTGGTCATTTGGCAGTGTTGCGATCGCCTCTTTGTAGGTGTTTAGGTTGTGCTCCTTTATAGCATTTCCTACACCTGAAAGAGGTATATTGTACTGCTTATAGCTGTACTTTTTACTATTTATTGTTAATTTTCTGTTTGTGTTTTGTCTGTTTTAAGGAAGCGCTTTTACTGAGATAATCTGTTTTAAGGTAAGTGTTTTATTCTTGTTTTAATTGTTTTGACAATTGTTTTAGGTTGCTTTTTAAAGCTGTGGGTGCCTCCAGCATGTCGGCTGCTCGTGCCGGTGTGCGGAGGCACCACAGCGTACGTTTTCTTTTTTTAGAAAAAGATGGGAAGTTGTTGGAAATGTCTAGGCTGGATTTTTCCAGAAAACTGATACAGAAACTTTTAGGGTTTACCCCTGTTGATTTGAACTGCATTCTGACCCTGCCTTTTAACAAAGGCTTTGATGTGAGTTTTAAAAATGCAGCACTGTTAAATGACTTCTGGCAGCGCTTCGACACACAAAAGACCCAGTTCTCCATGTTCAAAGTTGAGAAGCTAACTGATAACACACAAAAAATGGTTATTGTTAGAATGTTCAATGAGACTGTAAATGGAGAAGACATTTGCACATGGCTGGGTAGATTTTGCACTGTAAGGGGCCAGGCTATGAAGGTTTATGACGAAGACAGCATTTGGAATTGTTCCTGGAGGGTCCCCATTAAGCAATGGGAAGACCCCCAGGGCTTCCAAGGTCTAAGGCATTTACCACAAATGATAGTTCTGGGAGAAAACAGGGGCTACATCCACTATCAGGGAATGCCCAAACTCTGTAGGCGTTGTGGGGAGTTTGGGCATCTTGTCGAAGCATGCCAAAAAGTCTTTTGTAACAAGTGCAGAGAAATTGGACATTCTTTTGAAGAATGTCCCAATGGCAGAAGGTGCAATCTTTGTGGAGATCTTTCTCATCTCTACAGAGATTGCCCCAAATCGTTCGCCAACAAAGTCAAAGCACACAAAATGGCGGTTGAGGAGAGAGTGCAACAAGATAACGAGGAGGCGGAGCCAAATTCAAATCTCCTGCCAAAACCTGTGGTTGGTGGAGAGAAAGCAGATGACAGAGGTAAGGAGAGGGCGGAGCCAAGGAGAGAAGGGGCGGAGCAAACTTCTTTTTTCCCACCAAACCAAACAACTGGAGCGGATGAAAATGAGGAGATGAAGCTCCACCAATCATTAATGGATGAAGAAACCGAGTCAGATCAACAGAAAAAGGATGGTGATAGTGAACAGGAAAAGGTAGTGGAGGAGGAACAAAAGATTGAGGTAAGTAATGATTTTCCATGAGTTATATTGAGAGGTAAAAAAAGGAATGCCCGATCCCCCATTGAGAAAAGTGAGAAAAGGGATCGGGTGGGGTGGCAGTCAGACTCCTCCTCATCAGATGATCTGAACCGGCTTTTTCCACTCGATTCCCCAAACGAAGTATCCTTTTTGTCAATAGAACTCCAAACATCAACCCCTAGAGCTAGCTCAGGGGGGAAACGGCTTCAATCCCCGGATTCCCCCAATGTGGAAGTAAGGGAAAAACTGGTTTCACAGGATAAAGATATTTTTTTTAATTGAAATTGTAGTTATTTATTATGTCTTCTAAAATGTCATACTTGTCCTTTTTAACTGTTCTTATCGTGACACTCACACTCTCAACCATAAATGTAAGAAGTGTGAGGTCCACCATGCGAGCACAGAGCATTTTATCCTTTTTAAAATCTTTTAAGTCAGATTTGTTTTTACTGCAAGAGTGTGCTCTGCCCTTTTTAAACAGGTACACCAAGATGGAGGAGCTATGGTCTCCCGCTTCCTCCATATGGAGCGGATCAAACCAAAATAAAAATGATGGTGTTGCTATTTTAATTAAAAATCCAAATATCTTGGTGAAGGGCAGCACGGTGGTGAGGGAAGGGCGGACCCTTTTAGCAAACCTGACTTTTTTAGGGAGAGATTTTAAGGTTCTTAATGTGTATGGTTTTACAGGAAAAAATGACCGGTATGAGCTTTTAGAAGACTTGCAGCCCCACATGTTAGGCAGGGCTCCCCTAGTAGTGGCTGGGGATTTTAACTGTGTTTTATCAAAAAAAGATAGGAAGAGGGTAGGAGAAGATTTTAAGGTTGATAAGACATCGGTTTTATTACAGAGTTTAATTAGAGATTTTAGGTTAGTTGACCGTTTTAAAAAAATGCATCAAAGAGAGGAGGGCTTCACCTGGTTCAGTGGTGATGGTACCAAAGCCTCTCGAATTGACTACCTATTTACAAGAGACTGCCCGCCAACCGATGCTATATTGACACCACTCTTTTTTTCAGATCACTTGATGGTTTCTTGCACCCTGTCACTGCCCATGGGTGTAACAGTAGGGGGAGGGCTGTGGAAGCTGAACTGTTCCCTTTTAGAGGATGAGGAGGTAGTCAGTGAGTATAGGGAGCAGTTCAGCCAATGGCAGACCCTCCAAGACTTTTACGATACACGAGCACAGTGGTGGGAGATGGTTAAAGATCGGACAAGACAGTTTTTTATGAAGGTAGGGAGAGACAAGAAGAATAGGGAAAAACGATGCATGATGGGGCTGCAAAAGAGACTACAAAAGTATTTCAATCTTTTAAACAATGGTTTTGATTTTAGCAATGAAATTCAAGAAGTTAAAAAAGAAATGTTGGCCTTAGCCAGTCTTCAGAGCAAAGGGGTCATTTTAAGAAGTAAAGAGAGAGAACTAGAAGAGGGTGAAAAATGTACAAGGTATTTTTTTAAAAAGATAATAACAAGGGGAGGGACTATAAATAGCTTAAAAGATGGAGGGAGGGAAGCGACAACAACAGAAGGGATTTTAAATGGGGTGGAAAGCTTTTACGAAGAGTTATACCGTTTTAAAGAAGTACACAATGATACCTTAAAAGAAGTTTTAGATTTTATAAACAAGAGAGTCAAAAGCCAAAATGAGCTTTTAGCCCAAGATTTTACTGTTTTAGAACTCCAAAAAGCAATCAAAGGTTTTAAGAGGGGGAGGTCCCCAGGAGCAGATGGACTCCCCCTGGAGTTTTATCTTACATTTTGGGACATTTTAGCTCAAGAACTTTTAAACATTTTTAAAGACTTTGAGACCATTGACGGACTCCCAGACAGTTTTAGAATAGGGATAGTTTCTTTGCTTCATAAAAAAGGTGACCGGACTGACTTGAAAAACTGGAGACCGATAACACTTTTAAACTTTGACTGTAAGCTTTTTAGCAAAATTTTAGCAACACGGATGTCGACTGTTTTAGAGGACGTGATTCACCCAGATCAAGCTTGTGCTGTGCCCGGAAGAAAAATAACAGACAGCCTAGTACTGATTAGAGACACCATCTGTTACGCGAGAGACAGAAATATTTGGCTAGTAGTCCTAAATTTAGACTTTGAAAAAGCATTTGACCGAGTCTCGCACCAGTACCTCTTTTTGGTACTGCAAAAAATGGGGTTTCCGGAGAGGTTTATAGCTTGGGTGGAACTGCTGTACAAAGGCCTAGTCAGCAAAATTCTAGTAAATGGGCATTTATCCAAGGCAGTAAATATCTGCAGTGGTGTTCGTCAGGGGTGTCCTTTATCTCCTCTTCTGTACGTGGCTTGCATTGAGCCACTGGCACAGATCTTGAGAAGGGACAAATGGATCAAAGGACTAAACGTTCCTGGGACGGGTGGACTGACGGCGACCTGTGTTTTATACATGGACGACGTAACTCTTTTAGCCACGGACGTTTTATCCATACGAAGAGCTTTGGACTTGACTGACTGGTACGGTCGGGCCTCGGGCGCTAAGCTTAACAGGAATAAGTCCGAGGCCCAGCTCTTCGGGCCGTGGGGAGACATAGACACAGGTGAACTCGACTTGACTTTTAAAGACAACGAGTTTAAAGTTTTAGGAGTAAAATTTGACAGCGAGGGTGGAGGACGGGGAAACTGGACTGACATGTTAGGGAAAGTTAGGCAAAGACTGGGGTTTTGGGGACTAAGACAGTTGACGTTTGAGGGCAAGGTTTTAATTTTTAAATCTGTGATTTTACCTCTAATTTTACTTGTCTGTTCTGTTTTTAGTCCCCCTCGGCGATTCCTTGCGGAGTTGGAGAGGGCGGTGTTTTATTTCCTGTGGGGGTCTAAGTGGGAGCGCCTGAAGAGGGAGATTGTGAAGAAAAGGCCGGAGAATGGTGGAAAAGGCCTCCCAGACCCCCACCTGTTTTTAGGCAGCCGCTTCACCGCCCTGCACATTAGTTATGCCATGACCCCATCCAAAGAAAACAAGACGGCTGCAATGGCGCGATTTTGGATGGGGTCTTACCTAAGAACATTGAAAATTTTACCAGTGGACTTGAAAACCCCAGTGTCTTTTAACTTGCCTAAAGAGTACAGTTTTATAAAAAAGTTTTTAAAGAAATACTTTTTAGAAAGTGAAGATGTCACCATTTTAACTAATCACAAGCATCTCGTCTCTCTTGTGCAGGACCGGGAACCGGTGAGTCCAGTTCCAGGCCTCACATTACGTGAGGCCAAACAAGTTTGGAGGAACGCTGCTCACCCCGCTCTCCAGAACAGGCACAAGGACTTATCGTGGATGGTGGCTCATGAGATCCTCCCGGTCAGGGCGGTTATGCACTCCAGAGGCATGGCCAAAAACCCCATCTGCCCTCGGTCCGGCTGCAATTCCCCGGAGACCGTCCACCACCTGCTCTGGGAGTGCGGCGCTGCGCGGGACCTGTGGGCCAAACCGGCCCCCTGTATTTCCCGTGCCTACCAGCGGGTGGGGCCCAGTTCGGGTACCAGCTCGCCATCCTTGGGGTGGGCCGGGGCTTGAAGGACTTGACGGCACAGGAATTCACCTCGCTCTGGGATGCCATCTGGGCCACCAGAAACCTGCTGGTAGGGAAGGGCGTTACGGTAACCCTCCATGCATGCGAGCTAAAGGTAACATCAATGCTGCAGGGGTACCGGACGACGATATTCGGACGGGGGGGCCGGGGTCGCACGGAGAGGGTCCCGGCCGCCAACAGCCCTGGCCGCCCGTAGATGCACCCTCACCAATCTGGCTACGGGAACAGCGGGCCAGCGGGCCGGAGGAGAGGGGATCTCCACTGAGCCCATGAAGTGGCATCTCACGTGCCTGTTCTGGAGAGTGAGGTGAAGAATAATTTGATAAGGACTCACCCTCGGTTTTGCACAACAGAGGAATTTTAATTGTTTTTTTATTGTGTTTTATCAATGGAATTGGTTTTATGGGCAGAAATATGATGCTTGTTTTTTGTATTTTACTTTTGAAATCGTTCACACCTTTTAAACACACAACAAACATGGACTTTTAAAAACATGTAAAACACAATGGTTTTAATCATTTGATTTTTAACAAAGATTGTATTCCTTTTATTTAACCATGTGTATTTATATTTAATTGCTTGTTTTAATGTGTGCTTGACAAGAAAAATGTGTGCACAAAAGTATAAATGCAAATGGAAAAAATGAAAAATGGTGACAATAAAATTTTTTAAAAGAAAAATCTGTTTTTATCAGTTTAATATCTGATACGTCCCCTATCTGGGGACTACATATTAAATGGATTTTTGGCTCATGGAGCCGGAACCGGGGCTTGCTCCGTCCACTCCACGCATCGACCTGGTATTGCAGTGTCTCCAGGAACGGTGTGCTTCCCCTTTTGGGGGACTGCATATTGTTGTGGTTAATAGCAGAGGGAATGTCACTGGAGCTTCACGAGGAGTCTCTACATACCTGCGGTGGGACGGCTGGCAGGGTGGCACCGTCTCGTACCCTTATGAAACGGTCGCCGTTGTTCCAAAGCGGCGGTTCCCAAACCAGCACTGCACGTCTTGGATGTCACTCTTGTCTGATGCGCCCATCTGAGGTCTTGGAGTCTTTACTAACGAGCTGATGAGTTGAATCAGGTGTGTTTGATTACCACAAACACGCCCGACTGGGGAACCACTGGTCTAAAGGGCCGCAGCTCGTGTACAGGTGCTGGTCATATAATTAGAATGTCATCAAAAAGTTGATTTATTTCACTAATTCCTTTTAAAAAGTCAAACTTGTATATCATCATATTCATTCATTACACACAGACTGATATATTTCAAATTTTTATTTCTCTTCATTTTGATGATTATAACTGACAAACTAAGGAAAATCCCAAATTCACTATCTCACCTGGTGCCACACTCTAATCAGCTAATTAACTCAAAACACCCGCAAAGGCCTTTAAATGGTCTCTCAGTCTAGTTCTGTAGGCTACACAGTCATGGGGAAGACTGCTGACTTGACAGTTGTCCAAAAGACGACCATTGACACCTTGCACAAGGAGGCCAAGACACAAAAGGTCGTTGCAAAAGAGGCTGGCTGTTCACAGAGCTCTGTGTCCAAGCACATTAATAGAGAGGCGAAGGGAAGGAAAAGATGTGGAAGGAAAAAAAAAAAAAAAAAAGTGTACAAGCAATAGGGATAACCGCACCCCGGAGAGGACTGTGAAACAAAACCCATTCAAAAATGTGGGGGAGGTTCACAAAGAGTGGACTGCCGCTGGAGTCAGTGCTTCGAGAACCACTGCGCACAGACGTATGCAAGACATGGGTTTCAGCTGTCGCATTCCTTGTGTCAAGCCACTCTTGAACAACAGACAGCGTCAGAAGCGTCTCGACAAAAAGGACTGGACTGCTGCTGCTGCTGCTGAGTGGTCCAAAGTTATGTTCTCTGATGAAAGTACATTTTGCATTTCCTTTGCAAATCAGGGTCCCAGAGTCTGGAGGAAGAGAGGAGAGGCACACAATCCACGTTGCTTGAGGTCCAGTGTAAAGTTTCCACAGTCAGTGATGGTTTGGGGTGCCATGTCATCTGCTGGTGTTGGTCCACTGTGTTTTCTGAGGTCCAAGGTCAACGCAGCGGTATGCCAGGAAGTTTTAGAGCACTTCATGCTTCCTGCTGCTGACCAACTTTATGGAGATTTCATTTTCCAACAGGACTTGGCACCTGCACACAGTGCTAAAGCTACCAGTACCTGGTTTAAGGACCATGCTATCCCTGTTCTTAACTGACCAGCAAACTCGCCTGACCTTAACCCCATAGAAAATCTATGGGGTATTGCGAAGAGGAAGATGCGCGATACGCCAGACCCAACCAATGCAGAAGAGCTGAAGGCCACTGTCAGAGCAACCTGGGCTCTCATAACACCTGAGCAGTGCCACAGACCGACGGACTCCATGCCACGCCGCACTGCTGCAGTAATTCAGGCAAAAGGAGCCCCAACTAAGTACTGAGTGCTGCACATGCTCATACTTTTCATGTTCATACTTTTCAGTTGGCCAAGGTTTCTAAAAATCCTTTCTTTGTATTGGTCTTAAGTAATATTCTACATTTTCTGAGATACTGCATTTGGGATTTTCCTTAGTTGTCAGTTATAATCATCAAAATTAAAAGAAATAAACATTTGAAATACATCAGTCTGTGTGTAATGAATGAATATAATATACAAGTTTGACTTTTTGAATGGAATTAGTGAAAGAAATCAACTTTTTGATGATATTCTAATTACATGACCAGCACCTGTAGGTGCTTGGCAGTTTGCCGGCTTGAAGGCATGGTCACGGAAATCGCAGTCAAGTAATGGCAGGGACACGCCCTTCCTTTGCTTGGGGTGGGGGAGGGGGGTCACCGTTGATGAGGATGGCAAAGAGGGATAGGGTAGCCTCTGACTGGAGGCCTGGGGACTCATACTTACCTGGCAGGGGAGACACCATGATCAGGAAGGTGGTTCACCCAGGGCGAGGCTCGGCCATTGCACTCCGGTTGTGCTGACCTCTGCGAATTCCCCAAATGTGGGAATCTCGACTGCATAATTTATGGTAGGGGGGGACTGCGTTCGCGCTCTCCCCTGGACACACTGGTTGAAAGCAGATTAGGTGGTGCTGAGGGAACCTGTGGTTTCGAACAGTCGTAGCGTGGTCTGTGGCTCCGTCTCCGTACGCGTTTGCACGCCCCTTTTTGGAATCGTGTGCTCGCCTGGTTTTGCAAAGTTCTGAGTTTTCGTTTAGAGAGAATAGGCTTTTGGGGGCACTTGACCACGGCCGTTTTCCAAATGACCCTGCGGTAGCTATTGTCACGACCGGCTCAAAGCCGTGACAAATGAAACGGAGGCCATAGTCAGCGTGGTAGGTTGCAACAAAAAGAGATTTATCAGCATAAATAAGAAAATGTATGAAACAAGAAATCAACAAAACCAAACACAATTTCTGTCAGACACATCAATAACCAAACATCAGACAGAACCAAATTGAAATGAATAAGGAAATCAAAATAAACAAACAAAGACCAAAATCAAAACCAAAGCACCCAGGAGCAAGCAACACACCACGCCAAACAAAGCCTAAGCTTTATAGAGGGAAGCACGTGGTTCACTTGATGAGACTCCCAAGTGAACCACGTACACCCGAGAGACTCGTCACACTATCCAAATGTTAAAGTTGTGCTTTTTTTCCCCCCTCCTGATCATGAACGACCTAGGGAGTTGTACTGCGGTGCTTTTGTGGAGGTTGATCGAAAAACCTAGGACCAGTCCGCGAAAGCAGGCTGTTTCAAATCATCTCCACTATTCAACAAACGATCTGATCGACAGCGGTGGTCCTAGGGGCAAAGTACGAAACCCACCGCGGCCCAGATGGGCGTCGCCCTTGCCGGCTCTGCCCCCACTGCTTGACAACGGCATCGCTTCTCGGCCTTTTGGCTAAGATCAAGTGTAGTGTCGATGGCTACGCCGAGAGAAGATGTACCCTTGCCGACCATGGTGGTGCGGTTAAAGAATTCAATAAGAATCCGAGTGTTACAAGATGCTGATCGGTCTGTCAAACAAAAGTTCAGGAGGGAGTTCTTGGTGATGGATGTTTTGAAAGGGTTTTCAACATTGCTGCTTCTTCAGTGTTTTGTCTTCAGGATTTTTCAACCATAGGATTTATGGACTTGACATTTTTCAATTTAACGGACTGTGTGATCTTTTTTGAGTCTTGGGGAAAGAAAAAACATAAGCTCTTGGAAGGCTTGCAGCTTCAACCTTTGTTTGCCCAGGATTATATTCCACTCACAGTTCATCTATACAACCCGTTTGTGGAAGATAGAGAGGTTTTGACCTTTCTTTCAAGACACTGCGAGACAGTAAAAGGAGGAGAGCGAGTGAGGGAACCGCTTTGGAATCTGGACAGGCAAAAGGCGGTACCTTGTTAAGCTGCGCTTCGATCCTGCTGCCTCTGGAGGCCTAATCCACCCGCCTGGGACCTTTTCCATTGGGCCCAACAGAGGTTTTCTTTATTACCCCGGACAGCCTATGTACTGTAGGAGATGTGGTGGGGAAGGGCACATTAAGGCTGATTGCGAGGGACAACGTTGTCGTTTTTGTGGTGATGCAGATCATGTTGCTTCAGTCTGCCCTGCCCCGAAGCATTGCAGTCTTTGTGGAAAGCCTGATCATCTTTATCGAACATGTCCTTCTAGGAGTAGGTCATATGCAGGTCTTTTGAAGGAAGGTGAGGATCTACAGGCAGACCTCGAGGCCATACTTATCAGTTTGCCGGAAGTAATGGATGATCAACCTGGAGGATTGACAAGTGAAGAGGCACAGGAGAGTGAGGGAGTATCAGGAGAGAAGGAGGCTGTCGTGAACGAGCAATTAGACTCTAATGATGGGGACCTGATTACTTTGTCCCTAGATGAAAAAGGGGTCACAGAAGTGGGAACTGAACAGCAGGTGAATTCATCTCAAGTTTGGTCAGAGCTGGATTTTACGGATGTCTTGTCTGGAGCCTTGGGGGTGGAAAAAGTGCAAGAAATCCTAGAGCCTGCACCTGGATCAACCCATCGACGAGAGAGAGTCCATAGTGGATCAGAGATGGATATTTTATCAGAGTCCGTGCTCGGAACAAGTCGTCGCAGGGCCTGGGAGGACCCTAAGGACCGGGTAATGGAGAAAGGATGTAAGTACAGCAAACTGGATGATGTTACAAGTCAGGACCCTGTGGGAGAGGACATTAGGGGGGAGGGTTTTGAAGAAGAGGGGAAAGATGAAGGGGAAGAAAGCACTGAGTGGGGGGACAGAACAGAGGTGGAAGGAGCAGAGGAAGAAATGATAACTGAATCTGGAGAATGGACTGAGGTTGTTTCGAGAAAGGCAAAAGGAGGGGGGGCAAGAAGGGGAAAAAAAAATGGGGATGGGGAAGAAGTACATGAGGGCTAAGTGGGAGGGAAAGTGTTCTGGGGGTTTAAGGGCTATTTTATGGGTTTGATAAGAGTGGCAACTTTCAATGTAAGGGGAATTAAAATGGTACAACGGCGTACAGCTGTGTTTTTTTCTGTTAAAGATTTGCAGTATGATGTTTTGTTTTTACAAGAGTGCCACTTGGAGAATGATAAGGATGTAGAGGGGTTTTCTAAAGAGTGGACCTTGGGTCCATCTTTTTGGGGAGTGGGGAATGTTAAAGCAGATGGGGTGGGCATTTTATTTTATTCGTGGGATTTTGTTATTGAATCTGCTATTGTAATCATTCCAGGAAGGGTGGTGGTAGTAGATGTGAGGTGGAGAGGGATATCTTTTCGTTTTGTTAATGTTTATGCCCCAAGTAAATTGGGTGATCGGGAGGGGTTTTTGAATTGTTTGAATGCAATTTTGTATACCAACAAACTGCTAGTGCTGGGAGGGGACTTTAATGTGTCACTGGACAACGCTTCTGGCAGAGAGCTGGCCCAGTTGTCAGCAGGTTTCTCACTCTGTGACTCTTTTCGAGGGGCAGGAGGGCAGGTGCCCACATTCACTTGGCGGAACAGCAGGCAGGAGATGGCACGACTGGACTATCTTTTTCTGCCGGTCCATGTAAAGGTGTTTAACTATACCCAAGTACCAATGTGGTGTTCAGATCATTGTTTAGTGGGGGTGTGGGTGGAGGTGGAAGGGGAAAAGCGAGGGAGGGGGGTGTGGAGGTTCAATACTTCCCTTCTAAGTGATAGGACATTTTGCACTGTTCTTTTCAATTTGGTAGCTGGGTGGAAAAATCTGCAAGGTTTGTTTCTGTCCCACGGTGATTGGTGGGAGGGGTTCAAGGTGAGGGTTGCAGTCTTTTGTCGTAACTGGGGCAGAGAGAAGGCAAGAAGCAGGAGGGAAAAAATATGTAAGTGGTCAGAAGAACTACAGTCTCTGTGGACAGGGGGTGCTTTGGGAACAACTGAGGGATGGGCTAGGGCTAGTCATCTGCAGGGGGTAATGAAGGATCACTTTTGGGAGGAAGCAAAGTCCTTTTTGCAAGGGTCAAGTGTTAAGAAGCGGCTCTTTGATGAAAAACCTACTAGTTTCTTCTTTGCTACAGTGCGGGGAAGACAAAGGCGGAGTTATATTGAGGGTTTTGGGAGGGGAGGGAGAGTGGAAACGTCTGTAAAGGGAATGCTGGAGGTAGCTGGGAGTTTTTATAGGGAGTTATTTAGTGACAGGGGCCCTTCTAGTACAGCATTTGGGGGTGTTTTGGATGCTTTGGAGGGGAGTTTAGGGGATGAGGATAGGGCAGCACTGGAAGGGCCTTTGACTTTGCAGGAAGTAAGTACTGCAATTTCCTCACTTAAGAAAGGCACAGCTCCAGGATGTGATGGCCTTCCAGCGGGTTTTTATGAGCTTGTTCTGCCATGGATAGGAAGTGAGCTGGTAGCTCTCTATCAGGAATGCTTCATGAAAGGTGAGATGGTGGAGACAATGAGAACAGGGCTGGTGTCTCTTCTGTATAAGAAAGGTAAGAAGGAGGAGTTGGGGAATTGGAGGCCAATCACTCTGCTAACCACGGATTATAAAATATTGGCAAAAGTTCTGACAGAGAGACTTAAGAGGGTTATAGGGGTGGTAGTCCAGCCAGATCAAACCTGTGGTGTGCCTGGCAGGTCAATTTCTTTGAATTTGGCTCTAGTCAGAGACATAATAAGTTGGACAGAGCAGCGTCAGCTTCCTCTAGCAGTTTTGAGTCTTGACCAAGAGAAGGCCTTTGACAGAGTTAGTCAATGTCTTCTTGGAGGCTACCTTAATGCGTATGGGGTTTGGGCCTGTGTTTAGGGCTTGGGTAAAGCTGCTTTACAGGAAGGCCTTCAGTAGAGTGGGGATAAATGGGTATTTCTCAGAAAAGGTGGAACAGTTAGGTGGTGTGTGTCAGGGGTGTCCCTCTGTCCCCCCTTCTTTATGTTTTGTCTTTGGAACCTCTTTTGGCAACTTTGAGGGCTGCGCCTTCTTTTACAGGCGTTCATTTGCCAGGAGGTGGGGGCATATGTACTAAAGTCGCTGCTTATGCAGATGACATGACCCTGTTTCTGACGTCGGACTCTGATTTTGAGGTGGTGTGCAAAATAGTAGAAAGGTTTTGTAAAATATCTGGTGCGCGAGTAAATGTGGATAAGTCCTCTGTTATGTTCTTTGGTCAGTGGGCTGGTAGAACAGAGGCAAGAGGAGGTTTTAAAATTTGTACAGAGGGGTTGAAAATCTTAGGGGTTAGGTTTACTAGACGTAATAGCGCTAAGGAAAGCTGGGAAGCAAGGATGAAAGTAGTGCAGGCAAAGATAGCGAAGTGGAGTTCAAGGGGGTTATCTTTGTGGGGACGGTTAGAGGTGGTGAAGGCAGACTTACTCCCCAGTCTGAATTATTTAGCTTATGTGTTTCCAGATTTTTTGGTATGGAAGAAAGTTAGAAAAGTTATTTTTTTTTTTCTATTTTATGGAAAAATGGTACCAAAATGGTTGCCAGGTTGCAGGTGTATAGACCAGTGAAAGAAGGAGGTAGGGGGGTTCCATGTATTCCTTTAAAAATGGAAGCTTTGTTTTGTTCATGTGCAGCGCTTCTGGCTGTCCGGGAGACAGTGCACAAGGCTAGATTTTTAGCTCAGTTCTGGCTAGCTTTTCCTTTGAGATCATTGAGCAATTGGAGGGGTACAAGGCCATGGTCTACAAATAGGCCACAGTACTATCAGAGAGTGGCAGATATCATTGCCCTGAAGCCTTGGTGTTTACAGCAGTCCCTGATCTTGGAGCACAAGCAGTTGTATAACAGATTGAGGGATGAACTTGTGGAGGGGGTGGAGAAAGTTGTTTCTCCTTATGGAGTGGGTTGGATTAGGTTGCAGTCTCCATTTCTTACTGGATTTTGCAAAGATTTGAATTGGTTAACAGTTCTAGGTCGGTTGCCAGTAAGGGAGAGGTTATATAGACATAGGGTGCAGGCAGGTCACCAAAATGCCCGATTGGTTGTGGTCAAGACGAGACAATTGAGCATGTCTTTTGGGCATGTCCTGGAGCTGTTGCCCTTTGGAAATCAGTGAAGCGATGGTGGGAGGGATGGGGAGGGCCAAACATTACAAGGAATCTGGTGTTGTATGGGGGGGGGGTTTGGATAGTTTTCTGAAAGAACGGAGGAGATTAATTTGGAGTACGATTTCAGAGGGGAAGCATGTTCTTTGGGAATGGAGAACAGTGTGTTTAAGGAAACAGATACCACGTTTGGGGGCAGAGAGATTGTTTTTACGTTTACTGGGGAAAATGTCAGCTGAGGTTAAAGTTTTCAAAGAGTATTATGGGGAGGAGGAGACAAGAAGGATATGGAGGGGATTGCAAAGGGTTGGAGTGGGATAAAGCAGTGAGTGACTTTTTTAGTGTTTTTTGTGCTTTGGTCCTTTTTGGGGTATGAATGTTTTGTTTCTCTTCTAAGTGTTTTGTTTATGTTGTAATATATTTTCAGTTGAGGAATCTTTGAAGAAAAGACTTTGATGTGATGTTTGGAATCTTTGTGTTTTGTAATAATGTTTGTGTAAGGTATGCTTACGGTGTTAATAAAAAAAAAAAAAAAAAAACTGTTCTAATCAGATGGACACTTCAAGAGAAGAGACTCCGTTGCCGATCATGATGGTGCGGCTGAAAAATACTGTCAGATTTCAAGTGAAGAAGGAAGCTGAGATGGAGATTAACAGGAGGTTTGGATGGGATTATGTTGTTGCTGAGGTGTTAAGAGGAGTTTTTGGAATTCCTGCATCCCTGATCTTTTGTCTTCAGGATTTCTCTTCTTCTGGGTTCATGGACTTGACGTTTTTTCAACTGAGAGACTGTGTTGCTTTTTTTGAGGAGTGGAAAAGGAAAAAAGATCACCGTTTGCTGAGGGACCTGCATCTTCATCCAGCCTTTGCACAGGATTATTTACCATTGGTGTTCCACCTTTACAACCCCTTTGTGGAGGATGGAGATGTTCTAGCTTTTTTGGCAAGGTACTGTGAGGCTGTGAAAGGGGGGGAACAACTGAAAGACCAGAATGGCATCTGGAATGGTAAGAGGAGATACTTAGTCAAGCTAAGGGCTGATCCAGCATCACCTGGGGGTCTTATTCACCCCCCGGGGTCCTTTTTCATCGGGTCCGAGGCTTCCTCCATTATCCGGGGCAGCCGCTGTATTGCAGAAGATGTGGGGCTCGAGGTCACATTAAGACTGACTGTACTGGTCAACGTTGTCGCTTTTGTGAGTCAACAGACCATATTGCCTCAGCTTGTCCCGAACCCAAAAGATGCAGCTTATGCGGTGGGGTGGACCATCTGTTCCGTGCATGTCCAACCAGAAAGAAATCCTTTGCCAGCCTCTTTAGAGAAGGTCATGACCTGCAGGCAGATCTTGAATCTCTGCTTACAAGCTTACCGGCAGAGTTGGAGAGCCAGGAAGCAGGACCTTCGAGTGCAGATCAGGGGGCAAGAGAAACAAAAGGCCGTAGGGGTGAAGTACCGGGCAATTCCAGGGAGGAAGTGAGAGATGAGGAGAGCATGCAACAACTGGTGCCATCCCAGGAATGGTCAGAGATAGATGTGACAGAGGTGTTATCTGGGATCTTCGAGTCTCAGAGAGATCTGACAACGAGGCCCATGGACTTAAGGGAAAGGCAGTCTCCTTCATTAGGAGGAGAGAATCGGCCTCAGCAGGACGATGAATCAAGTGAACCGATGGAGGTAGCACAAGGACAACATCGACGGCGGCTCACTGAGGACACCGAGAGCCAGGAAAGGGAGCGCAAGTGCAGTAGGGTAGGACTTTTAAGCTCATCTCTTTTGCAGGAGCTAGCTCCTGTTCAGGACTGGGAGAAAGTGGTCCAAGAAGAGGAGAACCCTGGGAGGGTGGAAGTGGAGGCTGAAAGGGAAAATGGATGTGGAGCAAAAGAGGGGAGAATTTGTGTGAAAAGGACCATGTGGACTTGGGAAAACCTGGGAGGGGAGGTTTAGAAGAGAGGGAGGATGAGGGGCAGGATGACAAACAAGTGAGGGAATGGGTGGATGTACTCACAAGAAAGGGAAAGGGGAGGGGAAAGGGGATATCAGGAAGGAAGGGGAGTATTTAAGGTTTTGTTCAGGAAAATTTTTGTTTTGTGTTAATTAATTAGCAATTATTATAATGGGTTGTGTAAGAGTGGCTACTCTGAATGTAAGAGGGATCAAAATGCTACAGCGAAGGACTGCAGTCTTTATTTCTTTAAAAAGGTTACCTTTAGATGTTTTATTTTTGCAAGAGTGCCACTTACAAGGGTACAGTGATGTACAATTATTTTCTGCGGGCTGGGGGCTGGGGCCTTCAGTTTGGGGAGTGGGAAATGTGAGGGCAGATGGGGTGGGGATTTTGTTTTACTCTGGGGAGTTTGTGATTGAATCCACTAATGTGATTAGGAGAAAGGGAGGGTTTTCTAGATGACCTAGCTCCGGTCCTCTTTACCAACCGATTGGTGGTTTTAGGGGGGGATTTCAATGTGTCACTAGACAATGCTTCTGGAAAGGACTTAGTGACAAATTTTTCTCTTCGGGATTCATTTAGGTTAGTGGGTGGTTTAGAACCAACCTATACATGGAGAAATAATAGGCAGGAGGCATCACGCCTGGATTATGTTTTTGTACCTGACCATATGAAGGTCATAAATTACACTCAGCAGCCTATGTGGTGCACAGATCACTGTTTGGTAGGAGTTGGGGTAGAGGTAGGGGGTCTGAAGAGAGGGAGGGGAGTCTGGAGATTCAATACCTCCTATTTAAAAGACTGAACTTTTTATGAAGTACGTCAAAGGTTGATAGCCGGTTGGAAAAACCTGAGGGGTCTGTTTGATTCACAAGCAGCTTGGTGGGAGAGAGTGAAGGAGAGAGTTTCTCTCTTTTGCCATTGCTGGGGGATTTCAAAAGCGGAGCGCAAACGTGCTCAGGTCCGCAAATGGTCAGAGGAGTTGCAAACCTTGTGGTCTGAGGGAGCATTGAGTACTGCTGAAGGGTGGAACAGAGCCAGTTTTCTACAGGGAGTTATAAAATACTTTTACTGAGGGGAGGCTAAAACCTTCCCGTTGTGGTCAAGAACCCAGAAACGTCTGTTGGATGAGAAACCAACTAGTTATTTATTTTCCAAAGTATGAAGACAGCAGCAGCACAGCTGTATTGAGGGCCTACAAGGAAGGGAGGGAGTAGAATACTCTGTAGAGGGAATGTTGCAGATAGCTGCTGGTTTCTACAGGGGGCTTTTTAGCAGTAGGGGTTCTTTAAATCCAGCTTCTAGGGGTTTTCTGGAGGGGTTGACAGATGTTTTGGGCAAAGAAGAGAGTGTTGCGTTGGAGAAATCTTTAACTCTTTAGGAGGTAGAGTCAGCTTTGTACTCATTCAAAAAGGGTACGGCTCCTAGAAATGATGGCCTTCCAGTAGAGTTTTATAGAGCCTTTTGGCCTTTGATAGGGGCAGAGCTGATCGAGGTATATCAGGACAGCCTGAATAAGAAAGAACTGCCAGCTACTATGAGGACAGGTCTTTTGACTCTCCTCTATAAAAAAGGGAAGAAGGAGGACCTAGCAAATTGGAGGCCAATAACCCTACTCTCAACAGATTATAAAGCGTTAGCAAAGGTCATAACTGAAAGGCTTAAAAGAGTGGTGGGTACAGTCGTTCAGCCGGATCAGACTTGTGGGGTGCCAGGCAGGTCAGGTAGCTTGAACCTAGCCTTGGTGAGGGACATCATTAGCTGGGCTGAACAACGGCAGCTACCTTTAGCTATCTTAAGTTTGGACCAGGAGAAGGCATTTGATAGGGTAAATAATGCCTTTCTAATGTCAGTCCTGGAGCATTTAAGGTTTGGTCCAGTTTTCAGGACCTGGGTAAGATTACTATACACCCGAGCGATGAGTAGAATTGGGGTGAATGGATTTTACTCAGAGTTAGTCGAGCAGCAGGGAAGGGTAAGGCAGGGATGTCCCTTGTCCCCCCTGCTCTACATTCTGTCACTGGAGCCCCTTGTGGCGGCACTACGAGCGGCCCCGTCCTTGAAGGGAGTGCATTTGCCTGGTGGTAGGGGGAAAAGTGCTTCCAGAGTTAGTGGTTCCAGAGTTTTTGTATGGATGTCATATAGCCTATTTAACATAAATGTAGAATGTAAATGGGTGTTTGATAATTGATCTAATTTTGATCTAACTAATTGTTTTTGCATTATGGATTTTTTTTTTTTAAGGGGGGGTGTGTGACGTCTCAGTCTACGCTGTGCGTCTTGTTGGGTGTGTGTGATTTCCTAGGTGCCGTCTGGAGGGGGCGTGGCCGACACACCTGACACTCGTTGGATGCGGAGTTAAATGCCACTGCGACTAGTTGTGAGGGGGTTTTGGGTTGAATGGTCGTCTGGTTCCAGCATGGCGCTTGCTGGCCTGCGTTACGCTGAGTGTCCTGCCTGGCCCTAAAGCGATTCTTTATTTATATTATATTTATGTTTTTCTTGTGTAAAATAAATGCTTTCTGCAAAGAATTGCCGCGTCTGGTCTCCTGTTTGTTACAGTCTACGAGCTGGGAAAAGTGCAAAAGTGGCAGCATATGCTGACAAAATGACACTTTTCCTGACTTCCGAGCTGGATTTTGTGGTGGCTGACAGGATCCTGCAGGGGTTTTGTGAGGTCTCAGGGGCTCTGGTAAATGTGAGTAAATCTTCTGTAATGTTTGTAGGACAGTGGGCAGGGAGAACAATTGTGCCAGGTGGATACAGCCTGTGTCCTGATGGGATGAAGATTCTGGGCATTCGATTTTTTCAGGAGAAATAGTGCACAAGAGAATTGGGGGGCTAGGCTTAAGGTTGTACAGGCAAAGGTAGCTAGGTGGAATGCAAGGGGGCTGTCACTCTGGGGTAGGTAGGAGGTGGTGAAGGCTGATCTCCTCCCTAGTCTGAACCACCTGGCGTACATATTCCCAATTCCTTTTTGGAATGGTATGAAACTGGAGAGGTTGGTTTTCTCCTTCCTCTGGAGGAATGGTACAGAGTTGGTAGCGAGAACCCAGATGTACCATCACCTAAAAGAGGGGGGAAGAGGTGTGCCTTGCATACCTTTAAAAATTGAGGCCCTTTTTTCTCCTTTGCAGCAGGTTTGGTAGCCCAGACTTTAGTGCACAAGGCAGGGTTCCTTGCCAGGTTTTGGTTGGGGTTTCCATTGAGGTCCATGATTCCATGGAATAGAACGATGCCTTGGTCAATGGAAAGGCCAGAACAATACCAGAAAGTGGTGGATCTTGTGGTGCGAAAATCCTGGTGTTTAGAGCAGTCAGTGATTTTGGACCATAGAAAACTGTACTGCAGACTAAGGGATGAGTTGGTTGGAGGGGCAGAGAAGGCTACTCTGCACGATGGGGTGGATTGGTCTATCTTGCAACCCTCATATTTGGTGGGCGCCTGCAAGGATCTGAACTGGTTGACAGTTTTAGGCCAGCTGCCTGTAAGAGAGCGTCTGTACAGACATGGGCAGGGAAGGTCACCTTTGTGTCCAGTGGGCTGTGGACAGGAGTAAACAATTGAGCACAGTTTGTGGTCTTGTCCAGGAGCAGCAGCTCTCTGGCGTTCTGTAAAGTTGTGGTGGAAAGATTGGAGGGGGCCTTCTATTAAGAGAGAGCTAGTAGTGAAGGGTGAGGGTTTAAAGTATTTGGAAAAAGATTGCAGGAGAGTGGTGTGGGTGGTAATTTCAGAAGCTAAATACATTTTGTGGGAGTGGAGAACAACGTGCTTGAAAAAGCAGTTGCCTCGTATGTTTACAGAAAGGTTATTTTGTCGTTTACTTGGAAAAATAGTAACCGAGGTAAAAATGTTTAAAGAGTGTTATGGGGAGGAAGAAACCAGGAGGATATGGGGAGGGTTACAAGAGTGGGTGTAGGGTAAAGAGAATAAGGATTTCATGTTATATTGCCTTTTTGGGTGTTTTTTGTTTTGTTCTGTTTTTTTTTCTATTCTTTTGGTGTATAACCATCTTAACTTATCAGTGTGTATAAGGAAATGGTAAAAAGGAATGTAATTTTTGGTGTAATGTTTTCCACACTGTTGTAATGAATGGATTGGTTTAATGGATTGGTTTAATAAAAAAAAAAAAAAAAAAAAAAAAAAAATCTGTTCTTATCAGTTTAATATCTGATACATCCCCTATCTGGGGACTACATATTAAATGGATTTTGGGCTCATGGAGCCAGAACCGGGGCTTGCTCCATCCACTCCACGCATCGACCTGGTATTGCAGTGTCTCCAGGAACGGTGTGCTTCCCCTTTTGGGGGACTGCAAATTGTTGTGGCTAATAGCAGAGGGAATGTCACTGGAGCTTCACGAGGAGTCTCTACATACCTGTGGTGGGACGGCTGGCAGGGTGGCACCGTCTCGCACTCTTATGAAACGGTCGCTGTTGTTCCAAAGCAGCGGTTCCCAAACCAGCACTGCACGTCTTGGATGTCACTCTTGTCTGATGCGCCCATCTGAGGTCTTGGAGTCTTTACTAACGAGCTGATGAATTGAATCAGGTGTGTTTGATTAGGGAGACATCTAATCAAACACACCTGACTGATGGGAACCACTGATTTAAAGGGCCCCAGCTCGTGTACAGGTGCTGGTCATATAATTAGAATGTCATCAAAAAGTTGATTTATTTCACTAATTCCTTTTAAAAAGTGAAACTTGTATATCATATTCATTCATTACACACAGACTGATATATTTCAAATGTTTATTTCTTTTAATTTTGATGATTATAACTGACAACTAAGGAAAATCCCAAATTCACTATCTCAGAAAATTAGAATATTGTGAAAAGGTTCAATATTGAAGACACCTGGTGCCACACTCTAGTCAGCTAATTAACTCAAAACACCTGCAAAGGCCTTTAAATGGTCTCTCAGTCTAGTTCTGTAGGCTACACAGTCATGGGGAAGACTGCTGACTTGACAGTTGTCCAAAAGACGACCATTGACACCTTGCACAAGGAGGCCATGACACAAAAGGTCATTGCAAAAGAGGCTGGCTGTTCACAGAGCTCTGTGTCCAAGCACATTAATAGACAGGCGAAGGGAAGGAAAAGATGTGGTAGAAAAAAAGTGTACAAGCAATAGGGATAACCGCACCCTGGAGAGGATTGTGAAACAAAACCCATTCAAAAATGGACTGCAGCTGGAGTCAGTACTTCAAGAACCACTACGCACAGACGTATGCAAGACATGGGTTTCATCTGTTGCATTCCTTGTGTCAAGCCACTCTTGAACAACAGACAGCGTCAGAAGCGTCTCGCCTGGGCTAAAGACAAAAATGACTGGACTGCTGCTGAGTGGTCCAAAGTTATGTTCTCTGATGAAAGTACATTTTGCATTTCCTTTGGAAATCAGGGTCCCAGAGTCTGGAGGAAGAGAGGAGAGGCACACAATCCACGTTGCTTGAGGTCCAGTGTAAAGTTTCCACAGTCAGTGATGGTTTGGGGTGCCATGTCATCTGCTGTTTTCTGAGGTCCAAGGTCAACGCAGCCGTATACCAGGAAGTTTTAGAGCACTTCATGCTTCCTTCTGCTGACCAACTTTATGGAGATGTAGATTTCATTTTCCAACAGGACTTGGCACCTGCACACAGTGCCAAAGCTACCAGTACCTGGTTTAAGGACCATGGTATCCCTGTTCTTAATTGGCCAGCAAACTCGCCTGACTTTAACCCCATAGAAAATCTATGGGGTATTGTGAAGAGGATGATGCGATATGCCAGACCCAACAATGCAGAAGAGCTGAAGGCCACTATCAGAGCAATCTGGGCTCTCATAACACCTGAGCAGTGCCACAGACTTATCGACTCCATGCCGCACCGCATTGCTGCAGTAATTCAGGCAAAAGGAGCCCCAACTAAGTATTGAGTGCTGTACATGCTCATACTTTTCATGTTCATACTTTTCAGTTGGCCAAGATTTCTAAAAATCCTTTCTTTGTATTGGTCTTAAGTAATATTCTAATTTTCTGAGATACTGAATTTGGGATTTTCCTTAGTTATCAGTTATAATCATCAAAATTAAAAGAAATAAACATTTGAAATATATCAGTCTGTGTGTAATGAATGAATATAATACACAAGTTTGACATTTTGAATGGAATTAATGAAATAAATCAACTTTTTGATGATATTCTAATTATATGACCAGCACCTGTAGGTGCTTGGCAGTTTGCCGGCTTGAAGGCATGGTCACGGAAATCGCAGTCAAGTAATGGCAGGGACACGCCCTTCCTTTGCTTGGGGTGGGGGAGGGGGGTCACCGTTGATGAGGATGGCAAAGAGGGATAGGGCAGCCTCTGACTGGAGGCCTAGGGACTCATACTTACCTGGCAGGGGAGACACCATGATCAGGAAGGTGGTTCACCCAGGGCGAGGCTCGGCCATTGCAATCTGGTTGTACTGACCCGTGCGATTTCCCCAAATGTGGGAATCTCGACTGCATAATTTATGGTAGTGGGGGACTGCGTTCATGCTCTCCCCTGGACGTACTGGTTGAAAGCAGATTAGGTGGTGTTGAGGGAATCTGTGGTTTTTAACAGTTGTAGCGTTGTCTGTGGCTCCGTCTCCGTTTGCATGCCCCTTTTTGGAATTGCGTGTTGCATGTGCTCACCTGGTTTTGCAAAGTTCTGAGTTTTCGTTTAGGGACGATAGGCTCTTGGGGGGCGGGGCACTTGACCACGGCCCATTTTCTAAATGACCCTGTGATAGCTATTGTCACGACCGGCTCAAAGCGTGACAAAATTACTATTTTCATCCGTTAAAGTATTGGTCAACTGGAACCATGAACACTTCACATAATACCCAATGTACTTGTTATAAAGTAAGATGAATGGTATCTACGCTAACATTAGTCTTTCTGTTTATCCCAAAGGTTATTGTCGTCAGCCGCATCCAGTCCATATCCAGATGGTGGACTTGCACCTAGACACGACCACAACTCAGCCCTTAATGCCAGCAGTGACAATCTAGACAATCCCCTGTGAAAGCCTAGTCAACACGACACCCATCAGCACAGATCCTCAGCAAAGTCCACAAGAACAAGTCCTCTGCACAAACATGACCAGGTTCGTCTCCATAATGGCATGATGAATCCGATCTTCAAGCAAAAGGAACTGATGAAGATGAAATATTTGAATGCTACCATCCACAGTCCTGTTTCTAACTTGTGATGCAGCCTGAATCATAATCATACCATGCTCGTTTGTTGGCACTAGTGTCACTGACACTATTGGATAAGAACTGAACTGAGGTGGATGATAACATCACTGTTTTCTGAAGAACTGCTTCATAGATGAAATAAAATGAACTAATTTAATAATTGATGATCTTTATAACAGAACTGAATCGGACCAGCGATTCAGGGGAGTTCTCTGGGTTCGGGCCCAATTTCAAGCTTGGAGCCCTCCCCCTGGACAGCACGCCAAATATGCATAACCTTTATCTAATTATATTTCACGAGTTCACATTTACATAAAATTAAATACAGTAAGAGTTATGTGTATTTGGCGTGCTGTCCGGGGGGAGGGCTCCGAGCTTGGAAGTTTTGGCCCGAACCCAGAGTACCCCCCAGTTGTTGTAAAAGTACATAGAACTGAAGTGAGGAGAAGGGGTGGAAGAGGGATGCTGATGAACTGTCAGATGAACAGAGGTAAGTCTGCTTTGTTTATACCTCTTTCCATTGGTTTGCATTGATTAACTGAATTCTCTCCACCTGAGCTGATTAGGTTAATTATCTGCACCTGTTCCTCCCAAACTTTGTTAATAAAACATCATGTAAGTGTGAACTTGTGAAATAGATAACCTATCATAATCACCAGCTGGTGTGCCCAGGTTGACCACTAGAGGGCACTCCTTCCCTGACCTTTGCCACTCAGCCATTAACTTTAGTCCCCATAATTCTTTGCCCGGACTTATCATGAATGATGAGTCCAGCTGTTGTTCATTACATTTTTAGTCTTAAGCCGAGTTCAGACTGCACGATTTTAGCCCCGATTTTGGCTCGCCGACAGGTTTTGAGAAATCGCCGACAAATGCCCGAAATCACAGGCAAATCGGTGCTCATTCACGTGAGTGACAATCACGCAGTGTGAATGAGCAAAGACGCGATCTGAGAGAATCGCTGACGAGTCGCCGACACCCGTGAGATATTTGGCGTGCTAAATATCTGGACCTGTCGGCCATTCAAAATCCTGCAGTGTGAAAAGTGTTCTGAGGTGCTGACTGGAAACTACATCGGCGATGACCGACAGCCAATGAGAGAGTAAGATGCAGAGCAGCGGGGAGTTCGGGGAGGAGTTATAGACCACAATATCAGCAAGCATGGCTTTGTACACATAAACATTACAATTATATCAAACAGAACCAAAGCACAAACATTTGCTTTACCATCCAACAGCAGCACATTGAAAAGTTATTTATTTACCTCCAACTCTCATTGCAGAACACACAATCCACAGTCTCCTCAACCATTTCCTCCTCCATATTCGTCTTTTCTTTTTCTTGTTTTCGCTGCAAATCAGCGCACAGGCATTTCGTATTGCAAGCTTCTTGCGGGCTACCGTTTTTAATAATAATAATAATAACTCCGGTCTTGCACACGTGATATCGCGTTGTTTCCTTGTCACATCTCGCGTGTTTTTGGTTGTGAAACGTAGTTTGCGTGCCAGACAGAGTTGTCGGCGATTCTTCCTATCATGCAGTGTGAAACCTTCTGTCGCCGATCCATCGTGCAGTTTGAACACAGCAGCGACTGAATGCTGGCCAAGATAGTCATGCAGTGTGAAAAGAACAGTGACCCGACTGCTTTGAAAATCGTGCAGTCTGAACTCGGCTTTAGTCTCAGCCTACTTAACCACATTTCTCTCTGTCATTGTCATTGAGGTTTTGCAAATGGTATGCTGCTCTTCTGCACACTCTCTTCTGTTCTTGTCTCTTGGTTTTATGGACTTTGCCTGTTTGTGGATTTATTTTTTTGCCTGAGGTTCCTCTCTGTTTGTATTGCTTTGCAAGACTCATTCATCATTAGTTTTACTTTCATGTATTTTTTGGTTTGTTTTTATCAGTCACATGTTTCTTTGTCTTTGTTTCCCACCACTCATCTGTTCCAATGAACACTAATCTTCCACCACAGCTTTAACATTTAGTTACCTGTGTATTTAATTCCTCTGTGTTCAGTCTTTATTTGTCAGTTGATGTTTGTGTATGTATTAGTGTTCCCTTTCAGTCGGTCACGTTCGACGTACGTCAGTAGTGACCGACGAATTGGGATATCGCTAGAGAGCCCTATCAGCTTCGAGTGAACTAAAACAAGCCAATGGAATTGGCGTGCGATATTTGCATAATGCGCACCGCCTCCGACAGGTGTATATAAATAGGAAGCCAACAGTTGGTGTCCAGCTTCAGACTTCACAAGAGTGAAACTAAACAGCCTTGGAGATTCAGCGTCTGTTTGTGTTGGCGTTAAGGCACAACAGCGAGGTCGCGAGCTTCCCGGGGAGCCTGAGCTTAAGCTCTCAACTGCTGTTTTAACAGCAACTGAATTCCCATATAAAACGCAGTTGTCTGTTGCGATTTGGGCTGGTTCCTCCCGGTGTGTTTGGGGAGTGGTGTACCTGAACACATCGCGTCACTCCCTGTGTGCTTCAGCACGAGAGAGCTGACTCTTCCCCTTCTAAAAGCGCTTCACAGACAGACACTGCGTCTTTTTCAAGACGTCATTCTGTCTGTGCATTTCTGGAGGCGGTCGTTTCCTATCCTCACTGACGGCCACAATCACTTTCTCTCATGTCTGCTTAGCGTGCTGAGACTGTGTTTGTGGGTGGTTCATATTTTCTTATGAGAATATGCCCACGTCGGCGCGTTGTTTGTCTCGCCTTTCTCGTAAGGGCTTGAGCGTTCAGCGCGCCGTGTGCCGTATGGCAAGCCAAAGTACTCACAAACGCCTGGTCGGACGTCTGATTGCACACTGACGCGTCAAAAGCGCGCGTTTTGGCAGCAAAACGCGCGTCCTCGACGTGTGATTTGCGTTAAGAACGCGCGTTCTTAACGCGCGCTTTGGTATCATGGAAAACGCGCGTCAAGAACGCGCGTTTTTGTGTACCTAAACGCGCGTTCTCGACGTGTGATTTACTATTAAAACGCGCGTTCTTGACGTGTGCTTTGGAGTGACAAAAAACGCGCGTTTTTGACGTGCGTTTATCATAACGAAAATGGGCGTCGAATACGTGCGTTTTGAGTCAGACAAAACGCTCGTTATGAACGTGTAAACAGGTAAACCAAACAGACAGTGCAAACGTGTGTTTGAAGTGTCCATCAGGCGAAGAGAACGCGCTCTTTCCTTAGTGTTCTCAAAAGTGCACGTCGAAAGCGTGTGCTCTCTCTTTAGGGCTTTGAGTCTGTTATAGGTTTAGGACAGCATTATCATTAAACTCAACCAAAACAACATGGAATTATCAAGGATAAATTTGGCAGATGATTATAATTGTTGAGTTATAATCCAGTATAATTAATATGAAATATGCATATGAACACGTAAAACTATTATTTAAAATAGCCGTGGGGGGATGACAGGATAAATATACCTTCGATCAAGGCCAAAACTTTGTAAGTTTGTAAGGAGCCAATAAAATACTACACCACATGTATGATCATCTTGGCTATATATTACGGTGGCGTATTGCCTCATACATAATATGTTTTCCACTCAATTATGTCGTTAAGACATCTTTACATCTTTTTCTCATAATAACGAGATGTTATGTCGTTAAAACGACATATTTTGTAGGCATATATGACGTGAACATATAGGCTACCTTTATCTGATCTATAATAGAGAATTTATCCTAGATCAGTGCCTTTATCACACTTCCGCACTCGAAAAGCATAAGCAAATATAGTGTAAAATACATTTCGATGCCTGTATCGATGGCAATGCCCATAGAATAATGAACACAATATTATAGCCTATGCAGTTTCTAGCCTTATAAAAGAGAAAAAAATTATCATTGGTGTTTCAGTCGCATTTTATTATAGGCCTATTCAAAAATAATATAGCTAAAATACCGGTAAACAGGCCTGACACTACGGATACAACAATAATGCAATATTGTCATTGACCTATTTATCAAAATAAAACTGATAAATGAAAGTGGAGACAATAGCCTACCTCCAAAAATATCTACATTACTTTTCCAACATTTGTGTCATTATTCTTAAAAGGTTTATTGGCCTCGATGAGTCTGAGACTCCTGGTCAGAGATTGTGTCTCAGACGACATTAAATAATTCGTGAATATTTGTAAATATTCGTGGCTCAAACAGCTGAAAAAAATGACTGTGGCTATACTGCAGTTCTGTGGGTGTTTTGTCTAGGCAAGGATATTAGCCTATAGTTAACTAAAAAAAAACTATTCAAAACATTTATGCTAATCGAAATAAACCTGAAATTTAAGAAAATATAGCCTAAATATTAGTTGAAAATTTCAATATAATTTCCTTTCTCCCCCCTGAGGCGATCCTTTCATTAACCGACAAGATTATGTTAAATTAGAATTAAACGAAATTAGAATGAGGAAAAAATCCCAGGGGTTCAGTTTTAGCCTAGGCTATATAGAAGAAACAACAAAACAGGGGTGCGTTTCCCAAAGCGAACTATGGTCGTAAGTTCCGTCGTTACCAATAGAGTTCAGTGGGACTTACGACCATAGTTTACCAACGATGCTTTCGGGAAACGCACCCCAGGAGGATTCATTGCATCGCATGCAGCGCTTCTGTGAACGGAGAAGAAACGAGATAAAATCTTATAAAAGGAATAAATAGCTTCTTCCTATATCGCTAGGCATACACAAAATATATTAAACCTAAATAATTAACATATTAAGAAAATGAAAGAAAAAAAGTACAAGTACAAAGTTTTGACAAGTAGACCATCTAATATGCTGAGTTTCCATTCATTTTTGAGAAGTTCACGGAAAGGCATTGCTTGTCTTTATTTTTCAAGCAATGTTTTATTGTGTGAGTACAAATAATAGTTACAATAATAGTTATACCTACACAGATTGGAATGGTATTACTCTTATGACCATAAATGTCTGAGTATTTTAAGTTGTTTACGCTTTTATAAAAAAAAAAATCAAGTGAACGCGCCGGCGCCATAGACTATCAGTTTTAGTAGCTAGCCTACTATAACTTGACTTCACAGCCTGTTTATTGTCAAAACAAAATACAGTCAACCAAATACAGAAAAAGTTCCACTGCTCATTTTAAATATCTGTGTACAATCAGAGAGTTTAAATAATAAATAGGCTATAGGCTATAGCATCTAAATACTAGTGCATATGGAAAATATATATTATATTTTTCATTATTGTTCTGTTTTTCTGAATACCATTAAATTGAAAAGATTTGTAGGGGAACTAAAAATACCTAAGTAGTGGTGCCCCCCTATGGGATTAAATGCCCCTATGCCAACCTGAAGCCGGGATAGCCGGTAAAAACGAAATTTTTACAAAAAAATACGATAAACATGTATTTTAAGCTATTTTCACAACAAATCCTTTAAATTGTTCTATACAAAATATAAGTATTAAATAAACATAAATTATATTGTCATTCGTTACCTACAAACAATATTTTAAAGCCTAAACTACTAAATTGTGTTATACATCCAAGTTAATTTGCACAAAGGCAGAGTTTAAAAAATAATAATAGTGTTTAAAAGATTACATGTATTGGAAAAAATATTAAAAAGAAAATAATAGCCACATATTGCCAATCTAGACAAATACAAAATAGCCTAAAGTTTGTCGATATTCTTATTGAATATTCATGAATAATACCAGGTTATTTAGAATGATTATAATTCATATTTCATTCCCCTAATATTGAAATAATCGGCCCTGTTCCAAACATGTTTTTGCGCATCTGAAGGGTGTGGTTTTGGGACATGAAAGCATTGTTTAACAACATAATAGGCGTAAATATATTTTAACGTCCAAGTGCTAAAAAACAATTGGATTTGTGCCGAATGAGAGCCCAACAGTTTCGATTTAAATAATATTTTAGCTTTAAAATAAATATTGTTTGTAATGAATGCTATAATTTGTTTGATTATTTTATACTTTTTATAACTATTTTCATTATGAATACCATTATGGATTTGTTGTGGAAATAGCCTAAAATACATGTTTAAAGCTTAATGCTTGTGTAATGTCTGACATAGAAGACCAAACTCAGTAAACACCATACTAAACCATACTATGTACAGCAAAGCAGATGAGCCTAATATGAACGCAGTTCGCAGTGTTTTTCTCTTATAGAAAACCGTTATAAAGAAAAAGCTTAAGGTCTCTTAATGTAGCCTACTAAGTGATAGGCTATTAAAATATCAAATTCTGCACGAATACATTTTTCTGTGTAGTACCTATGCTTTCTTAGTAGGCTACAGCGTTTAATATAAGCTATGTCTACACATTTTTCTGGACATCGCTCATTGTTTCTACCTTAATAGGCTACATTGTTTAAATTAATGTTAGCTAACTACATATAGCCTATGTATGTAGGCTATATATGTCTGAAATTAGGCCATAACTTGTACAGTCACCTTTGATAACAGATTATGTACTCCAAATTGTAATGTTAAAGCATTTCCTATAAAGCTGCTTAAAACTATAGGACTGAGTATTGTGAAAAGCGCTAAACAAAATAAATGTAAATTGAACTGATATAGGCTATGAGCTCTATAGATCAGATAAAGGTATAAAGGTATTTTTCGTACACGTACAAAATATGTCGTTTTAACGACATAACATCTCGTTATTATGAGAAAAAGATGTAAAGATGTCTTAACGACATAATTGAGTGGAAAACATATTATGTATGAGGCAATACGCCACCGTAATATATAGCCAAGATGATCATACATGTGGTGTAGTATTTTATTGGCTCCTTACAAACTTACAAAGTTTTGGCCTTGATCGAAGGTATATTTATCCTGTCATCCCCCCACGGCTATTTTAAATAATAGTTTTACGTGTTCATATGCATATTTCATATTAATTATACTGGATTATAACTCAACAATTATAATCATCTGCCAAATTTATCCTTGATAATTCCATGTTGTTTTGGTTGAGTTTAATGATAATGCTGTCCTAAACCTATAACAGACTCAAAGCCCTAAAGAGAGAGCACACGCTTTCGACGTGCACTTTTGAGAACACTAAGGAAAGAGCGCGTTCTCTTCGCCTGATGGACACTTCAAACACACGTTTGCACTGTCTGTTTGGTTTACCTGTTTACACGTTCATAACGAGCGTTTTGTCTGACTCAAAACGCACGTATTCGACGCCCATTTTCGTTATGATAAACGCACGTCAAAAACGCGCGTTTTTTGTCACTCCAAAGCACACGTCAAGAACGTGCGTTTTAATAGCAAATCACACGTCGAGAACGCGCGTTTAGGTACACAAAAACGCGCGTTCTTGACGCGCGTTTTCCATGATACCAAAGCGCGCGTTAAGAACGCGCGTTCTTAACGCAAATCACACGTCGAAGACGCGCGTTTTGCTGCCAAAACGCGCGCTTTTGACGCGTCAGTGTGCAATCAGACGTCAGACCAGGCGTTTGTGAGTACTTTGGCTTGCCATAGTGCCGTCGAGCTGCCGGCTGACAGCGCGCGTTGCCATGGCAACCCTGCGCGTCATCTGCCGCTCTAGATGCACGGTCGAGACTCGAGCGCCTTTAATGAGGTGGAGTCCCCTCACTTATTCCCCGATCTAGTTTATTTTTCTGAATAAGAAAAATACTACTTTGGTTAATAAGCCTGGATGACCAGAGGATCACAGTGGGGCTATACCCGCCGAGCCATTCTCCGTGGGCCCCCCACTCCTCTAGTGCATTGCAAACATGTTGTGACTATGTTTAATAAAACATGGCCACGTCGGCGCCCAGTGCGCCGTGTGTCGTCCAGTTGGACGGCCACGTTCACTGTCCAACATGGCTGGTAGCTTCTGCTTGGATTGCTGGTCCTTCTCATGAGGGACCTAGCATCTTAGTCGGAACTCCAGCAGAGGATCAGATGTCGACTGCTACATTGGAGAGAGTATTGTTGGGCTCTGAAAATGAAGATGATGCTGAGCGTCCCATAGTCGTGATGTGCTCATGCTGAATCAGATTCAGACTTGACAACCATGCTTTCCCGGGCCCCTGGGGGCGTTGTGTGACGCGCACTCGCCTTGCCCCGCCCCCTGTGCCCGGACGTGCATGGAAAAACTTGGCAGTTTTGTAGCCTCTTTGGTGTTAAATATGGAACGCCAAGGGGGCCATAATCTGCATTACAAGTTTTTTCTCTCTCACTACCCTTTAGGGTGGGGTCACAGTGCTACGGGCACACCACCTCTGCCCTGCCCTGCACACCACCTCTGCCCTGCAAATAAAGTTTGAATCACTTGTTATTTACGACCATGTCTGAGCTCATTAAAAACAGTATTACACAACTTGCAATCCTGATTCTATACGAGTTTAAAAAAATAAAATAAATAAAATAAAATTATCAAAAACAAACAAAACAAAAACAAGCACTTATGAATTGTTGCAATAGATCCATGACATGCATTTAGAAAGTAGATAAGATGGAATTTATTTTTGTGCAGACTTTTAACTTTTACTTAAGAGTTAAGTTAAGATGTTAAGATATTAAAAATGGTTCAAAACTAAAGGTTTTTAAGGGTTAAAGACTTTTATTGACATCGTCATATTAAAGTGTCTCGAGTAAAATTTAAACACAATGTAGGGCCTACATATTGTATATAACACTACACATCGATAATGCCTTATTTTAATGTTTTTAAAAAAAAAATGTCTTCTTTCTTTGCTCTGCATTCTATTACCCAAAATATAACATAGTATGTAAAATGACCCAAGACGATGATTTAAACCGTCATTTTATTAAATCAATCAAATGATTACGAACAAAGAGATGCAGAGAACACCTAAAGTTCACTAACATTACAACCGATTCTAGGAAACAGTTTTTCAGTCAAAATGGAATGGGTAAAACGATAAAGGAAAACAATTACAGACGGAAGAAGAATGGTGATGTTAAAAATGAACCCGTGGTGAACCCGTGGTAAAACGGTGTGTTTCAGAAAAATGTAAACAAAATCAAAGAAAACATAAAAAACACAAATGTCTGCAAACTGTTACATGCAAATATTCGGTCTGGGTTCAGAGCCAGTATGCTACAATGAGAACTTTGTGACCAAGAACACTAGCATTGTTAAACATGTGGGGGAAATAACAATGTTCAACTAGAATTCAACTCTGATGTGACAGAGCTTGTTTCACATATAACTGTAAATTATCTCAGTAATAAACAGTTCACTTGCATTTGCTGGCTAACTATTGAAATTTACGATATGTTAAAACATTTTGGTTTTCTTACAGAAGAACAAGTTATTAAGACAAACATGTCAAATTGTATGTCCATGACATCATTGACTTGTAATTTGTAACTTGTGTAAAAGTCATATATGTAAAAAACAAAACAAAAATGTATAAGGTGTCTAATGTATAAGGACTGCCATTCAATTTTCTTATGCTGTATTTGTTCATTAATGCCTATGCATGTTTTACCATGCTCAAAGAGTAGTCTTCATCTAAAAACTACAAAGAGACCAAATGTAGACATCGTACTAAAACCTTTTAAAAATGGTCTGAAACCATGATACTTTGTGTAAAAATATTGTATTATACATGCTGAGGCATATTCCCTTCTTTGTTTAGTACGAGGTTTTAGCCAGATACCTGGATCGCATGTTTGCATCAGTTCCAAAACTTTGAGAATAAGACCTATTCCACTTCACGGTTGCATTTGAAATGGGGGTTTGTCAAAAAGAAAAATGACGTGCTATCTGGTTTAGTTGTGTTTTATTCTTAAAAACATTGTGTCAAAATAATTTGGTAGTATGACTCTCTTGTTTCATCATGTATTAACTCCATATTTATCAGGCTGATAAAAGTAGTGTGAACATTTTATAAAACAAAAAGCACTAATTAATGACATTGTGTCAGAACGCAGGTATAAAGAAAAAGTGTAATACAATATTTGATTTGGGGTAAAACTAGCTACTCATGGACAGCGGCAGTTCATCTGGCCAGCACGTCCGTTCACACACACACACACACACACAGACAGTAGATGTGTCGACCTTCCTTAATGTCATTATGTGAGGAACTGTTTGGACTATGGTAATCCCTATTTCTTTAAAAACATATTTGTCAACATTATTCTTTTGTTTTATCATGTTTAATTAATATTTACTAGGAAATGAAACTTTGTAGAAATAAGAAAAGTAAAATCAGGTGGCTTTGTGTGACCTGCGTCACCTTAAAATGTAATTTTAAATGTAAGGTTTTTAAACACAAATAAACATATTTAACAGACATCATATACTAGTATGTAACAGTATATATATATATATATATTCTATTGCAGTACATCAGGGTCTAATGCGAACATGCCAGGTAGTGATTTGGCCTAATGTTTGGTTTTTAAGCACAATTAAATTTTCTCTCAGGAACTCTTCTGAAAGACCTCACATGTGTGAATTCACTCAGTTGAAAAATAAATAAATAAACAACTGAAATTAATGACTACCTTGTAGGGTGTTTAACACCCTGCAAAAGCGTTGGGTGTCAAAGGGCATTCTTCCTGCTAGAGTCATCATTGCGACCAACAGACAAACTGTCACATCAGCATTTTTAAAATTCTACATCTATTTTTGAGTAGATAACCGATATTATACATCTTTGTATATTTTCAGTAAAGGGTATGTTTCTACACTGATAAAGACCACGTTCAAAAACTGAACTGCTGGTTTTACTTACAAAAATAAAATAAATAAATAAAAATAAAAAGTGTTGCAGCTATATTACAAATAACAATTTAAAGCTGACAGAACGTAAATACAAATCATTTGAATTTGTCAGTTACATAATATATATGTGCAGTTTATTGTTATGTCATGTTTATTATGTATAGTGAATACATTTTTTGACTTAATTTACCTTATTGAGTTACCTATTTGTTATACAAAATGCACTCAAAATTAACTCATTGATCAAACTCGTTTGAACTGCAAGCAAGAATTCCATCCTAAGCATGCATATACGAGTGCGCACAGGCGACACTCTTCTGCATAATGGTATCCACAAAATTCAAAAACATTACAGAAACTTCTCTAAATGTCCAACATAACTGAGCATTAAACACTATCATAAACAACCAACATATTTCCCTTTACTGAAAACGGAAAATTTTCTCTCCCAATGCAGACCCTTGCAAAGCATGCCAGGAACTATGGATCCACTGCCCAGTTAGTTATGTCTACATTAATTTGTGTGTTTCACTCAGCAATGTTAAGTTGACTGAACAAACACTTATTAAGTAAACCTGACAATATTCATTTTTAGTAAAAACAACTAACAATTAAGTTCATGTAGTTGCATGTTTTTGTTTTTGTTTTTGTTTTGTTTGTTTGTTTGTTTGTTTGTTTGTTTAGTAATGTGAACAGGGATGGATTGAGTGAAATTAACAACAGTGAAAGTTAATTTTTGAATGTAACTTATTTTGCAGTAGCCATGATCTAGTATTGCACTTATGTCAGATGCTGAGTTCAGGCACACCATAAGAATATGACAACATATGACCACTTTTTTATTTGAAGTTTAAAATAATATAATGCTTCGAATTAAGACGAGTAAAATTAAATATTCACTCAAGACAAATTTTTTCATGGGAACAGCACAAAGGAACACCTGGTCTCTGTTTGAATATGTGTGAATTTCTTAAAGATACAACTTAAGCTAAACAAGAGCAATGTTCGAGGTTACGTGAGAGTTGTGAGGCATCAAACACACAGACACCTTCACATTTGGATTTTTAAAAATCGAATTAAACATTCGCAGTTTATCTTAAAAACATACAGATTTTTCAAAAACTTTGTGTGTTGCATGGACGAAAATACTGTTTCAATCTTTGAGAAATAAGATCTAAGACAACCAAGTACAGGTTTTTGATTTCAACATTTTACAGTTCTTGATTAATAAAAATAAAAATAATACTTTAGGTAAAATTTATGCAAATCATTTCTACCATCGTTCGTCAGATGTTATCTTCATACAGCAGACTTCCAGAAAGATAAAAAGATTATTAAATCTTTAAAGACTGGATTTAAACAACCTTTTAAAATTAAAAGATCATTTTTGAACTTTTAAGATTGTGCTTTGAAATAAATTTAGTACAAAAACATTCACTGGAAAGGAGTTGGCGGTCTTAAAATATGCTGTGACACAGAGGCTCATGTAGTCTGACTCCACCCGTCCATGTGAGGGTCTGAAGCATCATTTCACACTGGAGTTTATCTGACTGTTTCTTCATTAGAATCTTATTTTTGTTACTTGCAACATAGAGAGAAGGTATTGACAAGATTCATTGAGCAGGCCTAGAGTAACACTTTTAGTGTGTAAACAATTTAAAAACTGTAAGATTAAAATGTTTGGTAAGATCTCTGTCATGTAAACTACAAATATGTAATGCAATAGAAAAAGTGAAATCAAAATAAAACAAATAGAATATCTTCAGTAGGTGTCAGAAATGAGGTGTCATTTTTTGGGGGGTCTCCCAGGTTGTCAGTGTCAGGGGAGCCAAGAAGGAAGGAAGGAAGGAAGGAAGGAAGGAAGGAAGGAAGGAAGGAAGGAAGGAAGGAAGGAAGGAAGGAAGGAAGGAAGGAAGGAAGGAAGGAAGGAAGGAAGATTTAGCTTTCATCCCTCGATAATAAACCATAAGAGGTGTTATATCCACCCTAACTCACTTTTAATAGTTTGACACATTGCAAACCAATCACATCCGCAGACAGAGTTGGACCGGCCCACAGCAATACGGGAAACAAACTCATTTTCAGTTTAGCAAATGGACTGCATGCATCTCAACTCAACTAGTAAGTTGCCTTAAAATACTATTTCAGCTTATTACATAAAATTACTATTTCAACTGCGTTGCTTAACATCAGTACTATTTAATACGGTTTCATATAAACCCTTTCATATGTTTCATTTATTATCATACTTTTCTTAAAGTTAAAAATATCTTAAAGCTTCAAAAATATTATTTTATCTTAATTCATAAAATTGATATTTCAACTGCGTTATTTAACATCAGTGCTTTTTAAGGTGGAAAACAAACTTTTTAAAGCTTTCAAAATACATATATTTTTTTCAAATAATTTCTATTTATTTTACATTTAAAAGAGTTGGTATCACTAAGTAATTTTAAGGGTATTTTAAAGGTTCTAGTTTCTGAGTCATTTGATTGTAATTGTTTTGAGTGATTTTGTGTAATTTCTGTAAATTATTGTATTTGCTATATGTTCAACTAAATGTACTGCCTCTTGGCCCTCTTGTAAAAGAGATTTTAAATCTCAAGAGTTTTATTTCCTGGTTAAATAAAGGTTTAATAATAATAATTTCAGTTTATTTCATCTTATTTCATGTAAACACTATTTCATATGCTTTAAAGGTGCCCTCGAATCAAAAATTTAATTTTCCTTAGCATAGTTAAATAACAAGAGTTCATACATGGAAAAGACATGCACTGAGTTTCAAACTCCATTGTTTCCTCCTCCTTATATAAATCTCATTTGTTTAAAATACATCCGGAGGACAGGCGAATCTCAACATAACACCGACTGTTACTAACAGTCGGGGATCCGCCCCCAATTTTGCAATGCTCATGATCCAGGCCAGGCGGAACCGCCCAGCGGAATCATGAAGTTCTGCAGGCAGAGTGAAGAAACAAGCCAAGCGAGGATAACAGCGAAAATGGCAACTGGAAATAAATGTTATGTTCAGGCTGTGCAGGGGATGTGAAAACTTTTCATAGTCTTCCTCCAGAAAAAAACTGTCAAAAGGCATGGCTGATGTTTATCTATAACCGGATACCGGAACAATTAACTCAAAGTTGTTAGTTTGCTCTGCCCATTTCACCGCGGAAGCTTTTCTAACCTGGGACAATATCAAGCAGGCTTCGCTCAGCGTTTGAACATAGGTTTGACACTGAAGAAAGGGGCAATTCCAACTATATTCCCGCAAGCAGTAAGTAGTGCTTTTATCACATCTTGGCTGTAGAAACTTTCTGATTAAATGTAAAGTTTCTTAGTGAGCTAACAACATTAACTACCATGTACCCAGTGTTGTCTAGATCCAATGCAAGATGCTAGTACAGTAACAAATAGCAAAGTTTACGTAACTACTATTAAAATTTATTACTGTCTTTGTTATTAAATCTATAACATAACCGTAGATACATATGCCAATTCTCTTTTGTCGGATATAATTATAATTTGACCTATATTTAACCAACAACACATTACACCGAAGCTAACTGTTAGTTTATTTGCTTACAGATAGCTACAGATACTCGATCCTTCTAGCTAACTTTCTACACCGTTCAAGCTGAAACGATGTCATTGACAAGACATTTAGTCTTTTTTTTTTTTCAAGAGAACTTGTATGACTTTATGCGTACACCTATGGAAAAAGATATTTATAGACGATGTAAGTTTTGTTATAATAGCTAAATCGTAATCACACTACAGCAGCTGAGTAGTAAACATGACACTGCTTTTTTGGAATGTCTTCTATGCTTTACTTTGGTTGGCTAAATAAATCAAATTTAAAATCATATCGTAATGTCAATATATTAGAAACAAATTTTCGCGTGTTTAGAGTTGTTATTGCAAAGTGAAGAAGCTATCATTGTAAAACCATACAGCGACACATTATTACAATTAATTTTTTTTACAATGAAATTTTAAATTATAGTGTAAAGTTAACGCTATATGCTAGTTCCATTGACGTAACAGTTACGTTTTGCAGGTTCATACTGAAAATAAAGACTAACTTACCACTCAGAAACGTCCATGGCCAATCGCAACAAAATTGGTTGTTCCTCTACATCTGCATCTTCGTCAGAAACAGGCTCAAACATATAAGGTTGAATACCAAAACTCTCCATCGTTCACGCCGTACAGTACAGATTTGTTCGCTATCAGTGTGAGTAATTGGAAGGAGCCGAACAGTGAAACAGCCAATCAGAGCGGAGCACCATTTATATTCATAGCCTTCCAAATAAGGCACCATTTCATTTGTGGGGTTATTTTATTATTCCTAAAAAAGCCACATTATTTAAGGAGAAGGGCACCTTTAATACATATTTTCATATGTTTCATTTATCATCATACTTTTCTTATCTTAATTGATAAAATTGATATTTCAACTGCATTATTTAACATCAGTACTTTTTTAAGATGGAAAACAAACTTTCAAAGCTTCAAAATGTTTAAAAGGGTTGGTATCTAAATTTTTAAGGGTATTTTAAAGGATCTAGTTTCTGAGTCATTTGATTGTAATTGTTTGATTGTAAGTGATTTTGTGTATTTCGGTAAATGTTTATTTTGCATATGTTCAACTAAATGTGCTGCCTGTCTTGTACTTTTATTTCCTTTTTTATATTTTATTTTAAATCTCAAGTTTTATTTTAAATAAAGGTTTAATAATAATAATTTCATTTATTTCACATTTCATATAAACAGGAGAAGTCATATTGAGACTTAGTCTTTTTTCATGCTTTCTTTATACTGTTTCATATAAACACTTTCATATGATTCATTTAACAACAGTGCTTCTTATTTATTAATCTTGTTTGTATTGTTTCATTCACAGACATTATGGCTGGATGCTGCACATTCTGACAAAAACATTCAAAAACGGTCAATCATCAAATTGCCCCAGTCTGTATGAACATTCCCACACCATTAAACACCCAGTGCAATCCTCAAATTGCCCACCACACCTGTATAAACACCCCCAACACCATTCCACTTCCTGAACATAAAAACATATGACACTCATAAACACAATCCAGAAACAGATGGTCACACTTCCTGTCATAAACATAGTCCGGAAACGGAAGGGCAAAAGGTCACACTTCCTGTCATAAACACAGTCCGGAAACGGAAGGGCAAAAGGTCACACCTGTCAAGTCATCAATCAAAGGGGCCATAAATCATTTTGACACAAGGTGCATCATATTACTACTAATCTTTCATTTGAAAGTGACATTTCTAGCATCTGTAAAACTGCATTCTTCCATCTTAAAAATATATCTAAACTACGACATATGCTCTTAAAGGGGTGGTTCATTGCGATTTCACTTTTTTAACTTTAGTTATTGTGTAATGTTGCTGCTTGAGCATGAACAGTATCTGCAAAGTTACAGCGCTTAAAGTTAAATGCAAACAGAGATATTGTCTTTAAAATTTATGGAAGTTTAATGCCTACAAAAATGACCAGTTTGGACTACAACGAGCTTCTTCCCGGGTTGGTGACATCATAAACCCTGCAAAACATGCCCCCCGGAACACGCAACAAAGTGGGCAAGGCCATGTCGCACGGCATAATGGAAGGGGAAGAGTTGTGTAATTATAATTATATAATTAGTTACATTTATATAGCGCTTTTCTGGGTACTCAAAGCGCTTTACATATAGAAGGGGGAATCTCCTCAACCACCACCAATGTGCAGCATCCACCTGGATGATGCGAGGCAGCCATATTGCGCCCACCACACACCAGCTTATTGGTGAAGAGGAGACAGAGTGATGAAGCCAATCAGTATATGGGGATGATTAGGAGGCCATGATGGACAGAGGACAATGGGGCAAATTTGGCCAGGATGCCGGGGTTACACCCCTACTCTTTTCGAAAGACATGGGATTTTTAATGACCACAGGGAGTCAGGACCTTGGAGTCAGGGAGTCAGGACCAATATAATATAACATATTCATATCAGGTTCAAAGTAGTACAAGTGTAGTTTCAAAATGGTATTTGTTGTAGAAGCACGGTAAAAAAAACAACACTTACCATGCTTTTTACCACAGTATTGGTAGTTTTAATGTGATTTTTGTTGTAAATACAGAGTAACCACAACACTTATCATGCTTTTAATGCCTAATAATGTTAAATCCAAAAACTGTAAGGTCAATAAGAACTTCTTTCCTATATATATTTAGGCTATATATAAACCTATATATTATAAATAATGATATTTTCTTTTCTCTTGTTTTAGCTGAAAAGACAAAAAGGGCCTTTCGGAAATGGATGAAGGAGACAGAAAGCTGCAAAGGCAAATAATTGCAATGGTATGTATGTGTTGCTTTTAACCCTTTATCAAACATTTTATCAAGCATTTGTTAAATAGTCTCACAGTAAATTAAAATTAAAGTCAAATCCTGTACATATTTATCACCTTATTTGTAAATCAGTTGTGCCCCTTCTTGGACAGTTGGACGTCCCACACATAAAAGTTTATATTAATTCCATTGAATTCTTTAAAATGATTACAGATTGGGCCCAAAATGTTCCAATGATACATGATGTCTCTCCGCACCTCATAACTACCTCTGTTTGCAAGAGTGGAAATTATCATTTGACTTGTCACATGACATCAGATATTCGATTATTTTGTCATGATCATTTACACTGCTGATAATGTCCTGCTTGCATGTGAAACATGTTATTTATTTATTTTTATTTTTTATTTTTTAAAATATGAATATAGCTTGCTATACTTTTAATCATGGAAATGCCCACACATCAGTGAACTTATTACATAAATGCATTTAATTGTGCAACACTCTTTACAGAAGGAAATCCTACGGTTATGTATGAACTCACAACATCATCATCAAGTGCTGTGCTGGGCACATTGGGTAACAAGTGTTCTCCAACGTATCCAATCTGTGGCCACGTTCTCCACATCTTCCCATGGGACACCGACATTCTTCAGGCCTTCGTTTCCATGTCTTCCCCTGCATTCTCCTGGTGGTGTCCACTTCATCTCTGTCTTTGGGTGTTGTTGTTTGGTCATGCTTAGGATGTGTCCGGGGAGGTGCACCCTTCACTCTGTCACAGTTTTTAAAAGTCTTCACGTGGACTCCTCCTTATGATCTCCTTGAAACGTGCAGAACCAATATTGAAAATAGTCATTTATCTTTTTCCATATTCTTGCCTTTATCAAAGAAGCACCAGTGCTCATCCGGAGTTTTGGTAAAAGACATATTCATTGCCATCCACTAGTTCTAGTAATGCTGCGACTATAGTCAAATATGTATTTCTGCATGTGTGTATAGCAGGTGTTTGTCCGAACAATTGAAGTTAGTGAGAGTGTTCAGGAAAACCCTCTGAGAACAATCAATATTTATTTAATTCTGTTTGGTGCTGATATAGAGTATTAAAGAAATGACACATTGACATTCTGGACATTATTCTGTGAGTTTGTTACCTCTACATTTAGATGGACTTGAAAATGTCTTGCATTTTGTTTCATTAAACCTTTTATTACAGTGTCACTATAGTAAATGTCCACCTTAACTACATCTATGGTATCATTATATCAGTACCTGGATAATGTAAATGTAACATACCCATGAATGTATTTTATAGAAGCATTTTATTGCTGAAAATATTTAACATTTATAAAATGCATTAACTATTTGAATTTGCCTTTCATTTAGTTACAGTAAAAGTGAACAATAAACACAATATTGTATTGTATTAAAGTTGAGAATGTAAAATGTTATTTTTTTCCCCCTATTCTTTAAAGAAACATTTTCACATGGAATTTTATCTCATCTCTTGGTTTGTAAAAATAATACTTCATCATATCGATTTTTGTAGTTATATTTCACTATAATAGATTGCCTCTGTAACTGGATATATTTTTTTCTCACAATTAACTGATTTTTATACTGTTGTGCAGTAGTTTGGGGACTACATTTGTCTTTGACACTAAATATTGGAATATGATTATAAAATCGAGTACATTCATTATGTTTTTATTTATATTTATTTTAATTCCAAGAGTTCAAATGGTGAAGAATGGTATAAATAAGTGATTAAATGTATACCTTTAATATACTACATATCTACTGTAAATGTTAGAAGCACTTTAGTAGATGCAATTATATCTCTTTCAAATATATTTATGCATCAGTTTAAAACACAAAGGAGTTTTTCGTTGTAAAATGTGATTTTTTATTATATTTAATTAGATTAATTATATATTTAAGGAATCTTTCTCGTCAGCCGGAACCGAAGGAGAGCTGTCGTCATTTACCATAAATGGACAAGTAAGCGTGACGCATCTGTTCAGCTGTGTTGTGATTGGCTGTGACTCTATCTCAGAACTCGCTGTGATTGGACTACCTTTCAACCCATATAAAACGGCGCTTTATCTTACAAAGTTTGTTTTAGTGTGAATATTACGTTACTCATACATTAAGTTAACTATAAAGTGTTTCCATGTTGTGAGAAATTACTCCTTTACCGAGATCCCAACCCTAACCCTAGCTTCTCAATGAACTACAGCGCCATGTTTCCCGTTCATTGATAGAATGACAGAGACATATGGGTAATGTAGTTTAAAACGTTTAGTAAAGAAATGATAAATGTTAAAATAATAAGATCTTTAATGGACAACTCGATATCTAAATATGTTTATTGTGCAAACATTTATTACATATATGAGGGACAGGCTGAAATTTAATATTTTACTGTAATCACTATTAAAAAACCTTTATGCCAGCTTTCCATGTATGTCTGAAAACTGTGCCCAACATTATTTAGTAATCATAGCATAAGCAGTTGTCCTGTTGATTTTCTCTTTGATACGCTAACCGGACTTTGAGTTACAGCCATTTGAAATGTTCATTTTTTTGCTCTTCCAGGGGCCGGTACTGGCCCCTTGGGGGTGGAAGGGCATTAAAATCTACACAGGTGTGTACTCCTCATCATGGATAACAAACTTTGTTGAATCACATTTAATTATTGGAGTATTTTATCATTTCCTCATTTTCCATTCTAACATCATGCTTGTATAGGTTTTTGATGGGTATTGTGAGACCATCTGATGAAATATGGAAATATTATAACAAAATGTTGTAATACAATAATAATAATAATTGATTAATTGAATAGTAGTTGATTATTTCTTTGCTTTTTTTTTGTATGAACACCAATAAATATAATGGATGAACCCACAACAACTTGCCATTATCCAGCTGCCAGTGTTGGCAGTAAACTAAAAACTATTTATATTTACACTTCACTATTACTGTTACACAAGGATAATGCACTATTCAGTAAAATAAGAAACTGTGCCAAAATGTCATTATCACCCCCTCTTCTTGCTCCTCACATGCCTGACATCAGTAATGTCCAGCTGTCATTTTGAATGCAGTAGTAGATGTACCAGAATGATCAACATCAATCTTCTTCAGTTCTGCTTGAAGTGTTTGTATCAGTATAACCCACTGCAGCCTCTCTTTATTCACATTCCTTCCCTTTATTTATCTGGAAACTGCCATCCTTGTCACAACATGAAAGTATATGCAACTTTTGGTGCATTGTTGTCCCAAATATCATGAATTAGATCAAAAATATTTATGTAATATATATTTATGTATTAAGTAAAACAATCATGGTAATTATGTCATTTTTTTAAATTATGAAATAAACTCAGCTTAGTTAAATTGTATTTACTCTACCAAACACCACGTTCACCATAATTTATTACACAACACTTTATTGGAGGATACAGCATAAGGTTGAAATTTGCATAAAGACAAATGAGATTCAAGATAAATAAAAACGTGTCTTCAAAAATACGTTAACGTCATAATAATCCATTCACAGACTTTACTCCTATTGCACAAATGAGCGCCACAGAATCCCATCCAGTCAACTATGATCCAGAAAACAGATTTGATATTGAGTTTAAAATAAAGATTCATTATCACAGCTGAACTGGGTTCTTGCTCTTCCCTGTACACGTCTCTATCATGTTCATGTTCTTCTTCTAAACAGTTTGTACTCTACAGTACAACTGATGACCAGAAGATGTGATCACTGATGTGCTGTAGCTTTTTCTCATCCAGAGGAAGAAGTCTTAACATCCCATTGTCAGGCATTCTTCAGTCCTGGTCTAAAAGTAAAACAAAAAAACACAGACAATTCAAGTTAAGTAGTTTAATGGACAGCCAGGTCAGCTTATGTTCTGCATGATTTAAACAGTGGTGGGCTACTCTGGCCCTCAGCGTCCACGGTCCTGCAGATTTAGCTCCAACCTCAAACCCAACTGCCTATAACTGTCTATAAGTACACCTGAAGACTTTGGATAAAATTTTCAGGTGTGCTCAATTATGGTTGGAGGTAAACTCTCCACCTCAAAAAGGAGACAGCAAAAGGGCTAGAGTTGCCTGTTCCTGATTTAACTTTACAAAACAGCAGTACATAATATATATATTATAATAAAAATGCAGCACAGACTGTAAGCTAAGTACTGAACAAAAACTGTTTTACCCATATTAACAGCAACCTGTTTTAAAAGATCTTTTAGAAAGGCATGCTCTCTTTTGAGCCTTGATTTCTTTCAGGACAACATACTCTTCTGTTTCTTGTTTCAAGAGCACAATTTGGTCAAAAACCAAGTGATAACCTGTACAATGTAAAATTGTTAAAATACTGCAATAAAAACTTTAAGGCAAGAACTAAGAATAGGCACAGGACTTACCGTACTCATGAAGAAGCCATGGCCACGCATAGTTTCTGCCTCTTGTGTTCCTCTGTAGCTGCACATCAGTCGTTTTTCCTCTAGGATCTTCTGTTAGTGACTTCACTTGCTATCTGTTTTAAAACACAAATACAATGTTTTAGGTCTGTGCAGTATAAGGCCTTATTTCAAGCCAAAAAAACTAGGTATTACACATAATTTAAAGAACATTTACTATTTAATTCCTATTATACTATATTATATTATATTAACTCATTATCTTCCAAAGCTTCCCAGAACCCCATGGAACAATGTAAAGTGTTTTTATTAACTAAATGCTTTTTATCACACTTGTCTGCTTTTATCTAAAAAAAAACAAACAAAAAAACAAAACAAAAAACAGAAGGAACAGTTTTTAAGAACTTTTTAAGAACTTAATAGTCCTTTGAGAGAACAACATTAAATTCTGTACTACATATTACAGCATTGCCTCAACACAAGACATACCAATGGACTTCTGTCTTCTTTGGGCATGAGATGGTCATGTTCCTTCCTCACCCTAAACAAAGGACTTCGATGAGCTTGTTTTGATATAAGGACTGGTCTTCCTTCTCTGCACAGAAAAACAAGAAAGTCTCTACTTACTCTGTGTGCAATTACTCTTGTTCTTAAAACATACAAATTGAGACAGTTATAAATAAGTTAATTTACCATACCATCCAGGAGAGCATTTGATGAGTAAATACTGATTTAAATATCTAGAAACTTTACCTGGAAAGGGCTGATCATGGCAGGTTTGCAGCGACTCACTAGTAGCTCTTGTGAGGGTCGGCTCTTAAAAGAGCTGTTGAGTTTGACGTTGTAGAGATCCTAAAAAGAAGGACTAAGTAATCTGCAAGTAATCCTGCAAGACAGAAAGGAAGGTAAATTTATTACATCACATTCAAGTTGTCAATTTACACATAACTGTAGGATTTCCTTCTGTAAAGAGTGTTGCATAATTAAATGTTAAATGCATTTATGTAATAAGTTCACTGATATGTGGGCATTTCCATGATTAAACATATGTCTTTAATAGCAAGCTATATTTATATTTAAAAGAATAAATAAAAAAATAACATGTTTCACATGCAAGCAGGACATTATCAGCAGTGTAACTGATTAGATATTGAATAGACATCAGATATTCAATTATTTTGATTATGACAAAATAATCGAATATCTGATGTCATGTGACAAGTCAAATGATAATTTCCACTCTTGCAAACAGAGGTAGTTATGAGGTGCGGAGAGACATCATGTATCATTGGAACATTTTGGGCCCAATCTGTAATCATTTTAAAGAATTCAATGGAATTAATATAAACTTTTATGTGTGGGACGTCCAACTGTCCAAGAAGGGGCACAACTGATTTACAAATAAGGTGATAAATATGTACAGGATTTGACTTTAATTTTAATTTACTGTGAGACTATTTAACAAATGCTTGATAAAATGTTTGATAAAGGGTTAAAAGCAACACATACATACCATTGCAATTATTTGCCTTTGCAGCTTTCTGTCTCCTTCATCCATTTCCGAAAGGCCCTTTTTGTCTTTTCAGCTAAAACAAGAGAAAAGAAAATATCATTATTTATAATATATAGGTTTATATATAGCCTAAATATATATAGGAAAGAAGTTCTTATTGACCTTACAGTTTTTGGATTTAACATTATTAGGCATTAAAAGCATGATAAGTGTTGTGGTTACTCTGTATTTACAACAAAAATCACATTAAAACTACCAATACTGTGGTAAAAAGCATGGTAAGTGTTGTTTTTTTACCGTGCTTCTACAACAAATACCATTTTGAAACTACACTTGTACTACTTTGAACCTGATATGAATATGTTATATTATATTGTGCAATATATTGCACGTCACGTGACAGTGTTTAATCACCCTAGTTTAGTATTTAATATAGAAAGCAATGAAAAGCAAAACCTCAGTGGAGGTGACAGATATAATGCAGTGACTGAACATGAGGGAGCTAACGTTAATCTGATTAATATCTGCAAACAGAAAAGACATTATATCAAACATTAGAACAGCGTATTTACGACTACTTACCAACATCCAGCACATGCGAACTGATGCCAAATATCGCGATGTGTTCTGAAGGAGACTTCTTCAGCGTGATTTCATACCAATAAAATTCGCGTCAGTTTTTGACGCTAATATTATGAAAATAGAATATATATTTCTCGCTAAAAATGTAATCAAACCTTATTTTTATGCAGAAACTAACTCAAAATATTGTTCATAGCAAACAAAACGTAGCAGTTTCACATTATTCTGGCGAGATCAGAAAAATCTTTGCAACAACGCGCAAGCGAGTGATTATGTACATTCACTGAGTGAATATTATGAAAATAGAATATATATTTCTCGCTAAAAATGTAATCAAACCTTATTTTTATGCAGAAACTAACTCAAAATATTGTTTTTTTCACTAAAAAGTAGAGAAACGTCCACCATGTTTTTTGTTCTCACGGCCGGGCTCTCTAAAGTCACGTGACTTGGACGCAAAACAATAGGCAAAAAAAATTGTAACAGTCATACAATTTAAGGGCCATTATTGTAACCCCTCTACGTTTTGCACTTTGGACCAACATAGTCAGGATACGTTTTCATATGAGACTGGGTTGAATATGATCACAGAGGGTTTTTTCACAGCCTACCTGACTGAAAGAGCTCATTATTTATGCAGGTCATTAGAGCTCTTTATGCGATTCTTTTGTCTTCTCAGGTGTAAATCACCCATTATGCATGATGATTCACGCCTCCACGCATACTGTGTTTCTTGACCAAAGATGTTTTAGAAAATTTAAATCTCTCTATTGTTTTATATGAAGGAGTAGGAAGGATAATGTTTACATAATTTTGAAGTAAAAACTCTAGTCTACAACCTCCAATACCCAGAAGTCTTGTGAACACAGATTTAATATTATTTTTTTGGCCTTATTTCAGTGACTTAAGTTTTTTGTTTTTTCAATAACCACACATAAACATTATTCCTTCAAAAACACAAACATGTACATACATGTTCCTCACATATTATGGTAGCCTAGTTTGTGCTGAATACAGTGTAATGACACTTTTGTCATTTATATGTTTATGAACAACTGAAAAAGCACAAATGTCAGGGCATGTCAAAACTTCTCCAGGCCCCAAATCAGCCTCAGACTCCAGAGGGTTAATAAATGTGAAATTTATTTATTTAGGATAAACCCCTTGAGATGTAACATCTCGTTTTCGAGGGGGTCCCAACATTCAAAATTACACAATCTTAACATACAAACATCATAAATTATAACTAACAATACAAACACAACAGCACACACACACACACACACACACACACAGAAAAAAAAAAAAAAACAGCGACAATGGTAACATGTACAATCGTTCTTAAAATAAGATGTTACACATTGTTTAAACAGCCCAAATGATGTAATGGATCTAATATCTACAGGTAAATTATTCCAATCCATTGGTGCTTTGAACCTAAATGCTCTTTTACCAAGTATTTTTTTTTGCACGAGGAACCAAAAAGTAAATCTGAACAGAATGCCTAACTAAATAATTTAATGAACAAGGTACAAAATATTGCTGCAGGTAACTGGGATAATCAAAATGAATACATTTAAATACAAGTTGAAGCCAATGAATATGTCTTCTGACATACAGCGATGACCACTGAAGCGCATCATACTTTGTACAGTGATGAGTAAAAAAAGAACATCCCAAAACAAATCTACAAACTCTATTATATGCTGTATTAAGTGGGGCAAGATCTGATTTTGATGCCGTTTGATAAACCACATCACAATAGTCAAAAAATGGAAGTATTAGTTGAGAAGCAAGTTTCTTACGAACATTATATGGAAAAACACTTTCGAGAATGATATAAAGTACTAATTCCAATATTGACTTTGCGTAAAACATGACTAATATGCGATTTAAAAGAGAGATCAGAATCAAGCCATACACCAAGATATTTAATAGTATCAACTTTATGCAAGGATGTACCATCAATACATGATACAACACTAGTAGTTTTGGATTTAAGTTTCTGTCTAGAACCAAAAACCATAATATATGACTTATTTTTATTAAGCACCAATTTATTAGCCAAAAGCCACTCTTGTAATAAATTAAAATCAGACTGAAGAGATAACTGAATTTGTATAGAATCTGAATTAGAAACATATATGACGGTATCATCAGCATAAAGTTGTTACCTGACAATTTTTGGGAACTGATGATAAATTATTTACATAAATAGAAAAAAGAAGTGGTCCCAATATTGAACCTTGTGGCACACCTCTTTGATTTATTTATTTGATTTAAAAAATCTGATTTATTCCCATCTATGACAACACATTGTTTTCTGTTGTGCAAATATGAATTAAACCACAGAACTGTTTTTTCAGAAAGACCAATTGCATGAAGTTTATCTAAAAGCAAATAATGATCAACCAAATCAAAAGCTTTAGTTAAATCAAGAAAAATTGCACCTGTGAGTTTGCCATCATCTGAAGCTGAAAACACATCATTAGTAAACTTAAGTAAAGCAGTAGTTGTAGAATGATTAGACCTAAAACCAGATTGAACTGAAGATAAGATATTATTAACAGATAAATAATTTGATAGCTGTTTATAAATATTTTTTTCAAAAACTTTAGATATAGAACATATAATAGATATAGGTCTATAATTATTAGGATCAAGTACATCACCTCCCTTATAAAGTGGAGTAATGCGTGCACATTTCCAGATAACTGGCATCTCACATGTAGTCAAACATAGATTAAACAAATCAGCAAGTGGATACATAAGAATATGAGAGGATAATTTAAGAAACCTATTTTCAATACCATCCAACCCAGCACCACTAGTCACCTTTAATTCATTAATGACATTTTGAACATCAATTGGTAAAATCTTCCTAAATGAAAAAGAGCTATTACAAAATGAATTATCATTAAAGATACCAGAATTCAAATAAGAAATGGATTCTGAAGACCAGACAGAAGAAAAATTCTGATTGAATACTTGAGCAATAGATAAAGAATCATGAAAAATTGTATTATCAACTCTAATTTGATTAATTGAATGTTTATTTGCTGTATTAACAATACTTTTAATTTTATTCCAAAACTGCTTCAGATTTTTGCAATGATAGGAAAAACATTCATTATAATAATTAGATTTTGCATTTCGGGATTTTGCATTTAATAAACTGTATCTGAACTGCCTTTTTGTTTCTGGGTCCTCTGCTTTTCACAATAGCTCCCTGATGTCATATGATTCCCTTGTCCTCATGTGATCATGTCATGTGCTTCCCTAGGCTCATGTGTTATGTTCTCATTGGTTGATTTAGTCATGTGGTTTCTCAGTTCCGGGGCACGTTCAAGCTCAAACCGGTGCGCAACGTTTTGCTACGTTTCCTGAAAACGGTGTGCAACGGTGTGTAACAGGTTTGAGATACGTTTTCTCTTGTTTGGTGGGTGTGTCAGAAATGTCATCCCAATCAGCGGCAAGATGTACATAAGCCAAGTGGTATTAAAGAGACAGCTCGCACAATGGGTATTAATGTAACAAAAATACTATAGGCTACTTATATATTTTGCTATTGTATTGTGAAGTGACACTTTAAAAAACTTTTCTATACTCCTTTCTGATTATATAATGGCAAATATTACAATATCATAGCACAACAGTGATCAGCAATAATGATAAGTCTAACTCACAATAAAAATAATATAGATCAACACAGTCTCGGAGGTAAGAAGTGGATTATCCTTCACCTGAAATGTTTGTCTTTTCATCCTGAATTGACTTCGGTAAAGTTGGTTTTATATTCGCACATTCGGACTTCCGCGTTTAAGATTTGTCTAATTATATGTGCTTTGAAGTGAATATTTGCAAATACAAAGCATGGCATGCTATTCACAGCTAATTATTATCAATCTGTACATTTTCCAGAATCGAACAAGACGGCCATATATTGTTTAATCGCTTACTTACTTGCTGAATGTCTGCTGAATGTCCAATGTTGTGCGGAAAACCACATAGGGAGCGTCTCAAAAGTTCGATATTGTTTTATTTTGTGCAAACAGACAACTACATTTTATCCCACTATGTACAATATAGAATATAGATATTTTTCTGTTTCTGTTTCTATACCTACAGAACATACAGCCCATGTATTGCTGTTTTATTCACCTCTGTTTCTCTGGTTTGAAGTGGTAATAAAAACAGTGTTCTCCACGTGTTAAATAAAATAAATGGCTAAACTATCTTTTATATTTTCCTGTTGTATGACACCTTCGTTTAACAATAAACTCTCACAACATCACAAATCATGTGCATTGAAGGATGTTTACAGTCCTGCAGAATTATCACTGTCCATGGTACTGAATCAATCAGATTATTGACAAGCATTCACAAAGTATAACAGCAAACAGGGTGAACACTTCAAAAAGTAGTGTAAAAACATTTTTTCAAGATGGTTTACTGGACATTTATGAGAAAGGTAGGGTACCACAATGTTTATTCACCCAATTTGTAGGCTACTGCATTTAAAAAAGTAATAGGCTATGTGATCATAAAGATGTTACTACTTTTACAAATCATATTTGTATATCCTTTTTTATGAACACATCTATATTGAAATATTACAAAATCTGAACATATTACAAAATTATTTTTATGTGTCTACTTCACAAAAACGGAGATTTGCGTTTGTGGCTACGTGATGATGTCATCACGCAATGAAATCACAACGTAATTTAGCAACTTATAGCAACAAATCGACCAGCCTGAAATCAACTGAAGGCAAAATACATTAAATCTCTTAATATCTCAGCAGAGGAGGATTAAAGAACTCCACAAACAGCATTACCAGCTTCACTTATTACTAACTTCACTGACATTTATTTCTGTCAGACGTCTGCAGCAGTTCTTATTGATAATTAACACAACTTTTATATTTCTTTTATTTAAGGTTACCGTGATGGTGATTGATGTTTCCATTTATTGGTCTCTAAAGTTTTGTTATAAGTAGTGGCCTTCTTTGATTGCTGAGACAGTTTGTTTAACAAACATGTTTGCAGTATATCAATAATTGTATTGTTATGAAAAGATAAAAGATCGGAAATTATGGTTATATAAGAATCGTGGATTTTCCTTACTATCCAGTGTTAATTTGAATGTAATTGTTAACATGTCCTATATTAATAAATTAAAATAAAAAGTTTTTTTCTGCAGTGACACAAGAACACATCAACAATCAGCCCATGATTCTCAGTAACGGTGACCAAAGTTTCATGCCGCAATGCATGCTGGGTACCATGGTAAACAAAAAAAAACTCCCAGAATGCATCACACTATTAATAAATAATGCAACTGAATTGTACAATATATTTTTTTCTAACTATTGTTGGAAAACGATAGTTGTTTGCTGTGATTTTGTTGTGTTTTATTCGCTTTTTATGTCGAATTTATCTTTATGAATATTTTGTTTATTGTCACCATTGTTGAGATTCATATGCTGATTACTGATATCTATATTTCTCATTAGAGTACTCTTTCCTTCAATCCTGCAGTACAGTTACAATCCGTGTTGTACTATAACTGGATTAGCGAATAAAATATATTAAGGGCTCATATTAATTATTATATTTCAAACTCATTGATAAAACAAGATATAATTAATGACATCTACAAAAGAACTACCCATAATTCTACTCATATATTTCCACTTCAGTTTATTGCTTCAATTGTGTTTTAACACACACCGATTCAACAGCCGAACATAAACCATACGTTTAAACGATTAGTGGCCAACTACTGGAACCACCAATCACCATCATGGTAACCCATATTTATCAAGCCTCTGACAATTACTCACAAGAACACTGCTGAAAAAAATCTTGCCTCAAATCTGCGCTTAAAAGTTACTTATGAAGCATCTCAGTCATAATTTAAGTGAACTGCATCTTAAGTGTCAGAGCGTCAGCGTCTTAGAGATGATTCACGACACTTTACTGTGCCACAAATGGTATTTTGGATGACGACATAGGCATGGACCAATCACTGAATCCATGGGTTTCAAAGACGTCACTTCCGCTATGCCCGCCGCCATATTTGTGACCGGTCAGAGCTATGCGCTCTGTTTAAGTCTATGGTGACAGCAGCTACAACTACCAGAGGAAGGCCAACAAAACGCTCTCGGAAGGTTCACGACTAATTTACAATATGTCTGGGATATGTGGTGCTGTTAGCCGTTTCAACAGTCGTCAGAACTGCAAATTTATTCGATCCCAAAGGAGTTAGATCGGCGGAATTATTGGCTTCATTCAGAAAGGACCACACCACTGGCAGCCAAACAGCAATGCACAACATTAACTGCTGGGACTGTCATTTACATAACATTATAATTGTATACAATATTGTATTAAAATATTGTGAATTCTAGTTGCTGTGTTTCGGCGTGTTATTACAGGATGAACAAATTAACGACACGAGCTGACTACATTACTTAGTTCAAGTACATGCGTGCATGATTTTGTGCAAATACAAGTTGTAATATTATTTTTATTTTGTATTAATATCTGGATTATTTTATATAGGATGTGTTCCGTTGAGTTAATTAACTTTGTTTACGGGTTTTTATTCTCTTCAGCTTCAGCGTGCGCAGCTCAAACAGCAATGATTAAGTCATTAAAATGTTTACAGTAATATTAAAACTTTCATATTTTTTAAAAAAAATTATGCATTATTTTTAATAACTAGCTCTTATATTGTTCTCGTATTATATTCAGCAACACGTGGTTTGATTAATAAGGATCACGAACAATAACAGATTTTTTTCTCAAATCATCTCATTTTGATAGTATTATTTGAGCTGCACGCGCTGAATGAACATCCGTAAAATGAAGCGCTTTAAATTAATTAACTCAACGGAACACATCCTATATAGGGTAATTCATATATATTTATACAAGATAGACATAAAATTACAACTTATATTTGCACAAAATCATGCACGCATGTATATGAACTAAGTAATGTAGTCAGCTCGCGTCGTGAATTTGTTCATCCTGTAATAACACGCCGAAACACAGCAACTAGAATTCACAATATTTTAATACAATATTGTATACAATTATAATGTTATGTAAATGACAGTCCCAGCAGTTATTAATGTTGTGCATTGCTGTTTGGCTGCCAGTGGTAGGCTACGGTCCTTTCTGAATGAAGCCAATAATTCTGCCGATCTAACTCCTTTGGGATCAAATAAATTTGCAGTTCTGACGACTGTTGAAACGGCTAACAGCACCACATATCCCAGACATATTGTAAATTTGTTGTGAACCTTCTGAGAGCTTTTCGTTGTCCTTCCTCTGGTAGTTGTAGCTGCTGTCACCATAGACTTAAACAGAGCGCGCAGTTCTGACCGGTCACAAATATGGCGGCGATAGAATACAGTGACGTCACATGAAACCCATGGATAGATTTCCTTATTTAAGAATATTCTCAGATAAATTCACACTGAATGGTGTAATTCCTCAGAGGACTTTACATTCAACACATTTGACAATAAATATTTTTCAAGGTAATACATTACGATATACACATTGGAAATTAAAGATACACGTTTTCCACCACGTTTTAATAGTAATTTTTTAAACGGTATTTTGTTAACTGACCTGCCTAGCCTAGATTTTATGATCATTCCACGCCAGATCATCATTCCAGATGTGACAGATACCTTTATATAGCCCACGTTCGTGATTTTTTTTTTCCAGCGGTGAAGGGGGGTGGTGTGGAATCCTGCACAGAAATCACCAACATTGTATTACAGTGAGGTTCTTGACTGTTTCAAGTAAAGTATTTGGAGTTTCGTAGGACTTTGCAGACGGTTCCTTTCATTCTGTCTCTTAGCCGTGTGCGTATAGAGATCAGTGCGTGTTTTCCACTGCGGATGAAAGCTGGTTTTGAGGAAAATAAGGCTGTTGCTGCTTGTCTATGTTACTACGATTAAAAAGAGGAGTTATTTGTGCAGTAACAGCGTTTAGCGCGCACACGTTATTGATCCGGGAAATTGGAATCTGTGAATATGCGGCCAAGTTTACTTTACTCTGAAACCCTGTATTAAGTAGCTTGATTAACCAGTCGTTTATGTTTTGTTTGTGTGTGTCATTTATGTTTTAAACTTCTTCAGTTAAAATTATCATTAAACACTTTTCATTTGTTCTTTACATTAATATAAATATTTTACAACTTCTTTTGAAAGGCTGTGAGTGTGTTATCAAAAGCTATTGAACTGGAACTGTCTGTGTCCATCAAAACAGCCTTAGACCTTTGATACTGAACTTTTTCAGTTAATATGACTTCATTAAACACTTTTCAACTGTTCTTTACATTAAGATAACTATTTTTCAACTTCTTTTAGACTGATATGAGGCTTTTTTTTAAAAGATATTAATTTTAGAAGTGTGTCAATACAAAATAGCTTTATTAGACTTTAAGGGTACAAAATACACTTTTCCAGGCAATATTACTATATTAAACACTATAAGTGTGTTCTTTACATTGAGATAAATATTTTGCAACTTCTTTTAGACTGATATGATGCTTTTTTCCAAAGATATTAATTTTAGAAATGTGTCAATACAAAATAGCTTTATTACAGTTTAAGGGTAAAAAGTATCCTTTTCCAGGCAATATTTGTACATTAAACACCATGACTATATTCTTTACATTGAGATAAATATTTTGCAACTGCTTTTACACTGATATGATAATTTTTCCAAAGATATTAATTTTAGAAGTGTGTCAATACAAAATAGCTTTATTAGACATTAAGGGTACAAACTACACTTTTACAGTAAATATTACTATATTAAACACTATGACTATATTCTTCACATTGAGATAAATATTTTGCAACTTCTTTTACATTGATATGATGCTTTTTTTCCAAAGATATTAATTTTAGAATTGTGTCAATACAAAATAGCTTTATTACAGTTTAAGAGTAAAAAGTATCCTTTTCCAGGCAATATTTGTACATTAAACACCATGACTATGTTCTTTACATTAAGATAAATATTTGTAAACTTCTTTTAGACTGATGTGAGGCTTTTTTCCAAAGAAATTAATTTTAGAAGTGTGTCAATACAAAATAGCTTTATTAGACATTAAGGGTACAAACTACACTTTTACAGTAAATATTACTATATTAAACACTATAAGTGTGTTCTTTACATTGAGATAAATATTTTGCAACTTCTTTTAGACTGATATGATGCTTTTTTCCAAAGATATTAATTTTAGAAATGTGTCAATACAAAATAGCTTTATTACAGTTTAAGGGTAAAAAGTATCCTTTTCCAGGCAATATTTGTACATTAAACACCATATTCTTTACATTGAGATAAATATTTGTAAACTTCTTTTAGACTGATGTGAGGCTTTTTTCCAAAGAAATTAATTTTAGAAGTGTCAATACAAAATAGCTTTATTAGACTTTAAGGGTACAAACTACACTTTTACAGTAAATATTACTATATTAAACACTATAAGTGTGTTCTTTACATTGAGATAAATATTTTGCAACTTCTTTTACATTGATATGATAATTTTTTTCCAAAGATATTAATTTTAGAACTGTGTCAATACAAAATAGCTTTATTACAGTTTAAGGGTAAAAAATCCTTTTCCAGGCAATATTTGTACATTAAACACTATGACTATATTCTTTACATTGAGATAAATATTTTGCAACTGCTTTTACACTGATATGATATTTTTTTCCAAAGATATTAATTTTAGAAGTGTGTCAATACAAAATAGTTTAATTAGACTTTAAGGGTACAAACTATACTTTTACAGTAAATATTACTATATTAAACACTGTGACTGTGTTCTTTAAATTGAGATAAATATTTTGCAACTTCTTTTACACTGATATGATGCTTTTTTCCAAAGATATTAATTTTAGAAATGTGTCAATACAAAATAGCTTTATTACAGTTTAAGGGTACAAAGTATCCTTTTCCAGGCAATATTTGTACATTAAACACCATGACTATATTCTTTACATTGAGATAAATATTTGTAAATGTCTTTTACACTGATATGATGCTTTTTTCCAAAGATATTAATTTTAATAGTGTGTCAATACAAAATAGCTTTACTACACATTAAGGGTACAAACTACACTTTTACAGTCAATATTACTATATTAAACACTATGAGTATGTTTGAGTATGTTTGATTAACCAGTCATTTATGTTTTGTTTCTGTGAATTATTTATGTTTTAAAGTACTACCATAATAATGATAAATCAATGACAACTACATACATGACTATAAATGATTATGAATTTTTTTATAAAAACAAACAAATAATGTTCAAAATAATAAGAAAGTAAAACACTAATGTATAGTTGCCTTTGAAGAAGATTTTATTATAGTAAAATTGATTATAATACAGCATAATATAAGCATGTCTCACTCCACAAATATAATCATACATGAACAAAGAGCAGAAAGGGTATGCGCTTGCTAGTAAAAAAAGTATTACTGTTTTGGATCTACACATGCTAAATATCTTTTTTTAAAACAGACTATCATACCCGAATTTTTGGCATGCCTTTTAGTTTCATTTCATTTGTACCAGTCAGAGAGTCAAGCACGAAAAGGGTGTCAGTCTGAGCATATACAAACTAAATTGGATAAAAAGAAACAAATAAATTAGCAAATAAATGTCACTGAAAGATCAAACATGTCTAAATGGGCATATGTAGTAGCTTATCATTGAAATTAGCACTCTTTTACTTACCACAAACCTCCAGTGATTTTTAGTGATATTGACAAAAGTGATGACCCCATCATATTGCTCTAAGTTGACCTGTTTATCAAAAATGTAAAAGATCATGTCTGTGCAGTGTACATGTGAAAATTAAATATCATAAGTAGTTGCACTCACTTTTCAAAATCCTTGCTGTTCCATCTGCTCTCTTGTGCCATTTAAAATGACACCTGTGGTGTCATGGCTTAGCTGGTAGAGATTTGCATCCTCCTTATTAAGTACAGTTCTGAAATAGCACTCAATAGTCTAAAATGATAAAGCATTTCAATTTGAATCACATTACTTGATTGACATACATTGAGGACAACATTTACTGTTACATACAAATATAATTGTAATTATGCATTTAGATTTTTGTTCTGTAATGTGTACCTCTCCAAATAACCATTCATGTGGCCTCAGTGCATTGAATTCCTTGTGATGTAAAAGGAACTCGAGATCCTGGCTAGGAGACTGAACAATTACAACAACTAGCAGCTCTGTATGTTCCTTCTTCTTCAATAGCATCTGGATCTGTAATGATATGAAGTTCATAGAGTAAATAATAGCATACCTTCATATATGCAATTAATAGTTTAAAGTTTTGTTCTAATGACTTCATTACCTGTTCATCTACATGGAGTCCATCTGCAGGAGGCTGACATGCATCAGAACTTGAAGTTTCCACTTCCACATCCTTCTTGATCCTCTTTTTGGGGAGCAGGTATTTTATGTGGAACAGAAAAGAATTTGGATTTGGTGGATGGGAAACGTTCTTCCTTCTTCCAAGTTTCTTGAGACTGATCAAGGTTCAAAGGTGCCTCAGGTTGCCGCAAAAGCTTTTGAGGAAGTTCATGCTTGATGATATGCTCTGTATACCTCGCTTGTAGAGACTTGTGCATTTTTCTTATGAAGGTCCCTGGTTTGACTTTTTTTTCTTTATGCATTATGGAATGTTTGACAATTCCAAACCACCTTTCAATGTGACAGTTGGCATCTCTTGTTTTGGTTGTTTCTTTGTTGTCTCCATGTACTGTTCATGACATTCATCCATCAGGTCTCCCAACACTCCAAAGAGGAAAGATAGCAAGGTATACCAAAGAGGACTGTGAGGATGCCTGGACAAAAGTATGGGTTGTCTTCTGTTGCCAACCCTGTGTCATCATCAACCATTTCTTCCTTCACCTCTTTCATAATCTGCTGAAAAAAGGCATAGAATGGTGATTTGCCACTGATGGTCGTTGCATGTGTTCTGTCTTCACTTTCATACATTTCCTAGTCTTCAGTTTTTAGATTGATATGATGCTTTTTTCCAAAGATATTAATTTTAGAAATGTGTCAATACAAAATAGCTTTATTACAGTTTAAGGGTAAAAAGTATCCTTTTCCAGGCAATATTTGTACATTAAACACCATGACTATGTTCTTTACATTGAGATAAATATTTTGCAACTGCTTTTACACTGATATGATAATTTTTTCCAAAGATATTAATTTTAGAAGTGTGTCAATACAAAATAGCTTTATTAGACTTTAAGGGTACAAACTACACTTTTCCAGTCAATATTACTATATTAAACACTATAAGTGTGTTCTTTACATTGAGATAAATATTTTGCAACTTCTTTTAGACTGATATGATGCTTTTTTCCAAAGATATTAATTTTAGAAATGTGTCAATACAAAATAGCTTCATTACAGTTTAAGGGTACAAACTACACTTTTCCAGTCAATATTACTATATTAAACACTATAAGTGTGTTCTTTACATTGAGATAAATATTTTGCAACTTCTTTTACATTGATATGATAATTTTTTCCAAAGATATTAATTTTAGAAATGTGTCAATACAAAATAGCTTTATTACAGTTTAAGGGTAAAAAGTATCCTTTTCCAGGCAATATGTGTACATTAAACACTATGACTATATTCTTTACATTGAGATAAATATTTGTAAATTTCTTTTACACTGATATGAGGCTTTTTCCCAAAGAAATTAATTTTAGAAGTGTGTCAATACAAAATAGCTTTATTAGACATTAAGGGTACAAACTACACTTTTCCAGTCAATATTACTATATTAAACACTATAAGTGTGTTCTTTACATTGAGATAAATATTTTGCAACTTCTTTTAGACTGATATGATGCTTTTTTCCCAAAGATATTAATTTTAATAGTGTGTCAATACAAAATAGCTTTATTAGACTTTAAGGGTACAAACTATACTTTTCCAGTCAATATTACTATATTAAACACTATGACTATATTCTTTACATTGAGATAAATATTTTGCAACTTCTTTTACACTGATATGATAATTTTTTCCAAAGATATTAATTTTAGAAATGTGTCAATACAAAATAGCTTTATTACAGTTTAAGGGTACAAAGTATCCTTTTCCAGGCAATATTTGTACATTAAACACCATGATTATGTTCTTTAAATTGAGATAAATATTTGTAAATGTCTTTTACACTGATATGAGGCTTTTTTCCAAAGATATTAATTTTAATAGTGTGTGAATACAAAATAGCTTTATTAGACATTAAGGGTACAAACTACACTTTTACAGTAAATATTACTATATTAAACACTATGAGTATGTTTGAGTATGTTTGATTAACCAGTCATTTATGTTTTGTTTCTGTGAATTATTTATGTTTTAAAGTACTACCATAATAATGATAAATCAATGACAACTACATACATGACTATAAATGATTATGAATTTTTTTATAAAAACAAACAAAATAATGTTCAAAATAATAAGAAAGTAAAACACTAATGTATAGTTGCCTTTGAAGAAGATTTTATTATAGTAAAATTGATTATAATACAGCATAATACAAGCATGTCTCACTCCACAAATATAATCATACATGAACAAAGAGCAGAAAGGGTGTGCGCTTGCTAGTAAAAAAGTATTACTGTTTTGGATCTACACATGCTAAATATCTTTTTTTAAAACAGACTATCATACCCGAATTTTTGGCATGCCTTTTAGTTTCATTTCATTTGTACCAGTCAGAGAGTCAAGCACGAAAAGGGTGTCAGTCTGAGCATATACAAACTAAATTGGATAAAAAGAAACAAATAAATTAGCAAATAAATGTCACTGAAAGATCAAACATGTCTAAATGGGCATATGTAGTAGCTTATCATTGAAATTAGCACTCTTTTACTTACCACAAACCTCCAGTGATTTTTGGTGATATTGACAAAAGTGATGACCCCATCATATTGCTCTAAGTTGACCTGTTTATCAAAAGATCATGTCTGTGCAGTGTACATGTGAAAATTAAATATCATAAGTAGTTGCACTCACTTTTCAAAATCCTTGCTGTTCCATCTGCTCTCTTGTGCCATTTAAAATGACACCTGTGGTGTCATGGCTTAGCTGGTAGAGATTTGCATCCTCCTTATTAAGTACAGCTCTGAAATAGCACTCAATAGTCTAAAATGATAAAGCATTTCAATTTGAATCACATTACTTGATTGACATACATTGAGGACAACATTTACTGTTACATACAAATATAATTGTAATTATGCATTTAGATTTTTGTTCTGTAATGTGTACCTCTCCAAATAACCATTCATGTGGCCTCAGTGCATTGAATTCCTTGTGATGTAAAAGGAACTCGAGATCCTGGCTAGGAGACTGAACAATTACAACAACTAGCAGCTCTGTATGTTCCTTCTTCTTCAATAGTATTTGGATCTGTAATGATATGAAGTTCATAGAGTAAATAATAGCGTACCTTCATATATGCAATTAATAGTTTAAAGTTTTGTTCTAATGACTTCATTACCTGTTCATCTACATGGAGTCCATCTGCAGGAGGCTGACATGCATCAGAACTTGAAGTTTCCACTTCCACATCCTTCTTGATCCTCTTTTTGGGGAGCAGGTATTTTATGTGGAACAGAAAAGAATTTGGATTCGGTGGATGGGAAACGGTCTTCCTTCTTCTTCCAAGTTTCTTGAGATTGATCAAGGTTCAAAGGTTCCTCAGGTTGCCGCAAAAGCTTTTGAGGAAGTTCATGCTTGATGATCTTTCTTATGAAGGTCCCTGTTTTGACTTTTCTTTCTTTATGCATTATGGAATGTTTGACAATTCCAAACCACCTTTCAATGTGACAGTTGGCATCTCTTGTTTTTGGTTGTTTCTTTATTGTCTCCATGTACTGTTCATGACATTCATCCATCAGGTCTCCCAACAGCAAGCCACTCCAAAGAGGAAAGATAGCAAGGTACATATCAAAGAGGACTGTGAGAATGCCTGGACAAAAGTATGGGTTGACTTCTGTTGCCAACCCTGTGTCATCATCAACCATTTCTTCCTTCACCTCTTTCATAATCTGCTGAAAAAAAGGCATAGAATGGTGATTTGCCACTGATGGTCGTTGCATGTGTTCTGTCTTCACTTTCACACATTTCCCAGTCTTCAGATTGGGGAGTTTCTTCCAGTGGCTCCTCTTTGGATCTTGAAATGACACTCTCCAAAATACGCAGACTCTCTTTGACGAGGTCTGTGTTTTGTTGGGTTGTGAGCAAGGCACATAATGCACGGAACACCTTTCTTTATTAAGTCATGTTGCTGGCATTTTGAAGTCTTGCGAAAGCATATGTGGCAAAGTTTCTCAGTCCTTTGTCATCTGTTTGCCTACAGATTGCCTGTCTGACAGCTTTCAGGATGTGAGCAGAGCAAATGTGTAGTACAGTATATGACTTCCTGTAGCTCAGTGGTTAGAGCATGGCACTAGCAATGCCAAGGTCATGGGTTCGATCCCAGGGATTGCACACACTCAGATACAAATGTATAGTATATTGCAATGTAAGTCGCTTTGGATAAAAGCGTCTGCCAAATGCATAAATGTAAATGTAAATGTAATGACTTCATTTCATCCACTGATTTTTTTGTTCATGCAGAAGTCATATGCTCTGTTGAGGTAAGTGCTGATGTGCTCTTTGTTGAAAGCGAACATCACACTTTGTATTAAAGCCCAGCTATAATCAGTTTCGACCTGGTGAATTTTTATTTGGGTGTACTTTGATAAATGCAAAGTGAATTGCATGAGCCAAAATGTGATTGGTGGTACTGAGTGCTTCATTGGAGAGCGTTTCACAAATAGGCAGTGGTGGTGCATCTCGACCTGCATTTCCTGGAAGAGTGAGCGCATATTACAACACCGGTTTTGGCTGTTCTGGAATGTTTGACACTACACCACCAGTGGCATCAAGATAGAGGGACACAGGAGACTTACTTCGCAAATGATGCACAAGAATGCTGATCCCCCAACTCAGAGTACAAATGAACAATGAACCGATTCACACTGAAATGCTGTATGTAGCCTGGTATTTTGAAGTATTTTTCGTCAATGTCCTTAAATATTGTCTGCCTTAAGGATATTTCCATCTTGATGTTAGAGTGTTTAATGAAGTCATTTTAACTGAAAAAGTTCAGTATCAAAGGTCTAAGGCTGTTTTGATGAACACACACAGTTCCAGTTCAATAGCTTTTGAAAACACACTCACAGCCTTTCAAAAGAAGTTGTAAAATATTTATATTAATGTAAAGAACAAATGAAAAGTGTTTAATGAAGTCGTTTTATCTGAAGAAGTTCAGTATCAAAGGCTTAAGGCTGTTTTGATGCACACAGACAGTTCCAGTTCAATAGCTTTTGAAAACACACTCACAGCCTTTCAAAAGAAGTTGTAAAATATTTATATTAATGTAAAGAACAAATGAAAAGTGTTTAATGAAGTCATATTAACTGAAGAAGTTCAGTATCAAAGGCTTAAGGCTGTTTTGATGGACACACACAGTTCCAGTTCCACATAGTGCGCATTAGCGACATCTGGTGGTCAGACTTGTTTCTCCACCATATCTAAATCATCTAAATCACAGATCTACGGTTTGAAAAAGCACTTGACTAAAGCTTCGTAAGTCCGTGACATACGGAATAACTCTTGTCTTGAATCATTTATATCTAATATAAACTAATCTCATCTAAATTAATTAATATGTGCCTCGAAGCCTCGGTATCAACCGTCCCATCACTAGACTTAAGTACCATGGACAGTGAGTCTTTAGCACGCTGTCAATCGAAACTTGCACTTTGTAGATGGTTCCTTAGATTAACGATGACGTCACAGCACTCCATAGAGGTAAGTGTGTTTGTTTGCTGTCAAGTTCTACAGAAAATTGTGTTGTACTTTGTGCTCATAACAGTCAGTAACGATAATAAAATTAAATTAGCCTTTTTTAATGCAGATTCACAAAGTTATTGAAAGCGGCAGTCCGAATGTGCGAATATAAAACCAACTTTACCGAAGTATTAATTTGCCTTCCCAATCGCAGCACAAAGAGTAGCCTAAATCAGAGATTGTAAAACTGCATAAACCAGTGTAAAACGATCAAACATTTATCCGGGTCTTTAACGTGAATTGAATATATCAACAACATATTCAGTATACAACCGAAATAATTTGTATAACGTTTTTTAAACCTTTACCCATCATTCCCGTTCGTGTATGGACAATGAAACAGCAAATAAATTATTGATAGGAGGATTCAAATATATCAGGTAAATGAAGGAGACAAAAGTAAGCATTCATATATTAAGTTCTTTTGATGTTCAGGCTGTCTACAGCGGTCTCACATGACTCAGACTTCGGTAAAGTTGGTTTTATATTCGCACATTCGGCCATCCGTATTCAATAGCCTTGTTAATCACACTACATTGGACATTCAGTTGGACATTCACAAGTAAATATGCCATTAAAACAATACTTGCCTATTTTGATCGACTGTGAAAAATGTTGTAAGTTGACAATCGTTGGTTGTCAATATCATGTCGGTGCTTAAAATTCGCAAACATTAATTTATTGCACATTTATTGGAAAGTCTGAATTTATCAGAAGTCCGAATGTGTGAATATAAAACCAACTTTACCGAAGTATTACTCAGTCACTGAATCGCTTTAATGTTAAAAATGTTAGGCTACTTATATTTTGACATGACTTATATTTTTACACAAACAACGTAAATACTGTGACGTCTACATTTAAACATCTTATTTCAACGTGCAGCTTACGTTAATTACCACTTAACGCCTCACAAAAGTTGCAGTTTGGCCAGGTTTGTGAAAAGTTGTAAAAGCGTTTTGTGTTTACTGGGAAGAGAGTGTTTCTACTGCAAACACTTATAATAAAGTAAAATCTCTGCTGATTTTAAGGCTTTCAGGAGTCACTATTAACAGCCTCTATATCTCAACAGTTTTCACCTCATTCATTATGCTGATACATTCAGATCACCTGTAAACTACCACATTTCACTGGTGCCAACAGACCACTTTTGATATTTACAATGTATTGTTATAGTCTGTGATAAACCGTGTTTCGTGTAAAAACAACTGCGAACTAAAAACCAATTAATCTTCAGTGAAGCTCCTCCTACAACAGTTCACCAATAAATGCTGGAGTATTCCCATCAGTCTACAAGTGAAGAAGACAGAGCTGAACAGTGGGAACATGAGTGATCCAGAGTCCTGCAGAATGGAGCATGAAGATACTGAAGAACAAAGAGGTTGGTGTTTATTCTTGATCCATCATTAATCATGTGGAAGATCATTAAGGTTCTAAAATTTCCAGCAGTTCATCCAGATTTAGAGGTTGTAGTAAAAAAAAAAAACCTCTAGGAGCTGTGAATTAACTGTTGAAATAACAAAATTGACCCTTTTTTTAACAAATCGGTGAAAAGAGGTTTAAGAAACATTTATGTTGACTATCAACATCAGGAAATCTGGCTAAATACTAGAGGAGCGGTTTTTATTTTACATTTATTTCTGTTTCACAGTTTTGCACAATTGTTTAACACTTTACACCTCATGAATTGTAAACATTTCACAATCGCATGACTGCTTTTATTAATTTCTAAAAATAAACTTTGCATTCTTTAGCATAAATTAGAGAATTGTCATTTAAAGTTACTGATAAACTTTATATATTTTTTAATAAATTATGAGCAAGATATTGTTACAGAAGTTATGATTTATGGTAACTTTGGTAAGAGTTGATGAATGTAGTCAATCCCATTCAAACATTTGTTTAGCAATTACTACTTTCTGATACATCAGGGTTCACTTTTCCAGCATTCATGTCCTGTCCTTTTACATTTCTCTCTTCTGTTATGATTTACTAAAAAAAGCTTTTTACTTTCATTTTAGTCCTGATGGAAGAGAATGATGAGAGTGAAGAACTGAGTGAAGCGGAAGAGAAACATCATCAGGTCTGCTCACAGACTGAGCGAAATTTTTCACTGAAAAGTTCCAAAAAATCTTTCACCTGCACTCAGTGTGGGAAGAGTTTTACACAAAAAGGATCTCTTAAGTCACACATGAAAATCCACACTGGAGAGAAGCCGTACACATGTGATCAGTGCGGGAAGAGTTTCAGACATGCAAGCACTCTTAAAATGCATGTGGATTCTCATTCTGGAGAAAGACGATTTAACTGCGATCAGTGTGGTAAAAATTTTCTTTGGGAAGCATCCCTGAAGAACCACCTGAAAACTCATTTAAAGGAGAAGCCTCACATGTGTTCTTTGTGTGGAAAAAGTTTTACTCTGTCGAGTACTTTAAAAATACACCAGAAAAGACACTGTGGTGTGAAGGATCACATGTGCTTTGATTGTGGGAAGACCTTTTTCACAGATGATGAACTTAAGCTGCATCAGAGGATTCACACTGGAGAAAAACCTTACAAGTGTTCACACTGTGACAAGAGATTCAGTCAGGCAGGACACATGAAAAGACATGAGAAGATCCACACTGGAGAGAAGCTGTAAAACTGCCATCCATGTGACAAGAGTTTCAATCAATTATCTTCTCTACTCAGGCATACAAAAATGTCTAAAATCATGGTGTAACGTGACCCAATAATATGCTGGGCAATAAAAGCTCTTTTCCATATCAATCAGGACAAAGAAACATCATCAAAAGTTGTCTCTGTGATCAGAGTTTATTTTAAAGGCAGTTACAAGTGTGAGATTGAGATCTCGCTTCTCTTTTTCTCTTGAGGTGGTTTGACTATTTTTTTAAAGTGAGAGAAATATCTCTCTTTTGTATTCATATTACTTCATTTTTATGCCTCTTCACCAACTAATGCTTGAATAAACTTGTTACTCATTTTATCAACAACTTTTATTGTCCAATTTTAATGCGTGTTGATTTGACAAATCCTCTGAAGGAATACGGTCATGAAAAAAATGTTAGTTTTGATCATTAGTTATAGAAGTTTTCCATTCCCCTTAGAAACTTTTGTGAGTGAATGGATGTTTTTCATCTCCATGTCCCTTTTGAGTGCTCCATGTTATTCAGTTCATCAGGAGCAGTGTCCATGTTTTATTATTGGTTCATGTTAGTATGGTGTATTTACCATTTCCATAACCTTCCCAAAATATCACTTTATTTTCACTTTGTGTTACTTTCTACATTTTTGAAGACTTTGGTGGCTCATACCAACTTAACTAACTTAATTGTATTAATAAAAATCACCTGAGACTGCTATTTAACCTGTTAACCATTTGAGGACATTTTAAATGCTATTCCAAAAACTGCCAGATGGATCATGTGAACTCCCATCCCTCCTCTTTAATGGTAATGACCTCATGACAATCATCCACAACAAACTTCAATATTATATCATACATTTCTATACCTTAATGATATTTTTGCAAGCTTATGATAAGCTAATTGCATAAAATTTGTGAATACAATATATTAGCTTTCCAGAGTGGCTCATAAAGCAAACCCTTTTTTTTTTTTTTTTTTTTACAGATTTGTTGGCGCCTCCTCATGACCTGGAAGGTCGCTTTGTACACTGTCAGAAAAAAAGGTGCGTGCTTGTCACTGGGGCAGTACCCTAAGGTACAAAAAAGGTACTAATATGTACCTTTAAGGTACAAATATGCACTTTTAAAGTACTAATATGTGGTACTAATATGCACCATTAAGGGGTAAGTAAGGTACAAAGATGTACCTTTTCACTTTTGTACCTTATAGGGAACTGCCCAAGTGACAGCGCCGTACCTTTTTTTTCTGACAGTGTACCTAAATCTGAGGGTCCAAGTTTCAGAAGCACGATGCATGGAAATGTGTTTCTAACTATCTGCGCATGAGTGGAAATTTACAGCGATAATTACATGTATTATTATTTACAGGAAAATTACAGTTGGGTAAAGGCTTTAACCTTGAAGACTAGAAAGAGATATAAAGATGGGAGAACACATGTTTGTCTCTTATGCAGTGATATGATTTTATTTGCCACCACAATCATAAATCTAAAAGTATTTTAAAAGTGACTTTATTTGTAACTACTTGCCATAATTGCAGTGTATGACAAACTAAAAAGACCCCCCCAAAAAATAATACACACAACTGAGAAATGATCATAAGATCAAATTTGGGACAGTTTCTGCACAGCATTTTATAAATGAGGCCTCCCAACCTGGCATTTTTTGGCCATGTCTGCAATAAAGATTTTAAATATATTGGCCATCTCGAAGTTATTCATTTCCTGTGCAACTTCTTGCAAAGGCACGTCCAAACAAACCGCTTGCATTTAATTTAGTCACACCACAAGGTGTCACTGTGGCCTCAAAGCTTCAGCACTGCCACTCTGAGGTAAAACGCACCCTCCTCATTTGCAGCATACAGACAAAGATATGTAGAAATAATTATATATGGACATAAATAAATGTAGAAATAAATAATTATGGAAATAAATGAGGACATAAATACATATATACATAAATGTGGAAAGAAATAAAAGTGGAAATAAATAAATTAAAAAATAAAATGTGGAAAAAAATACAATTATACATAAATAAGTAAATAAAATACAATTCTTGAATATTTATGTATTTTTATTTTTACTGAAGTTTTCAGAAGATTACCCAGGAGTCTGACAACATGCAGTTACATGTGCAAGCCTATTATTAAGTAACATTTTATTAAAACATGCAAATGACAATTTTTTGCAATTTATACTCATCTTGGCATTTACATCCAGCATTTTTGATATCCCACATTTTGCATAAAAATTGGTGGATGGAAACATCTAATGACCACAGAGGAAGGGAAGGAATATACAGACCTGCAAGGTAGAAGGTCATTTTAAGCATTCTTATTTTTTATTTTACAAAATTAGTTGAAGAAAAACTTAATGGGTAGGTAAAAGCTTAAAAAACATAAAAACCAAAAGAAAAGTAAACACAACAAACTACACAAACTCAATGAATATAAAACAAGAGAAAATTGAATATGCAAAAGAAGTACAACTGCCAGCAGCTGGGAAATTGCCAGATCTTATTGCATCGTCCCACAATATAACAATAAGTTAACAAATTTTTGGATGCTAAATTCATGTCTTAACACTTGAGTACACTGATCTACTGCAACAACATCCTGCAGGAAAAGAACAATCAGAATTGATTAAAGAAAAAACATTGGCGCGTTAAATCAAGTACAATCAACTTGAATGTTTGTTATTTCAACTTAAATTCCATTTAAAAATGGCATTTTTATTACCTTAAAAAAGGAGCTGAATCTTGTATAACTTTAAAAGTTGAAAATTGCTTAAATTGCTTTAAAAACTTAAATTTTATTTTGAGTTAAAGCCATGAAAAACATATGTTGTTGTCATAACTTATTGATCACATAATTTTTTACAGTGTAGGTTCCAACACAAGGGACAGATGTTCATGTTTATTTAAAATAAAAGCTCAATTTACATTAATACTGAAGAGGGGGGAAAACAGTTGCATGCAACTACAGAGGGAATTTTAAGAAGCTGAGTGAGTAAACATGTACAAAAACTGCACAGTAACAAAATATATCTTACCATACTTAACTGATGTGTACAGAATGTGGGTTCAGTATAATCTCTTCCCCTTGAATATTAACTGTTAATAATAATTTTAAAACATTTAATAAACCAAAATACACTGTTTTGTTTTACAAAGTATTTTTAAAGATTGTTTTATTTTTTAATGTAAAAACTTGCCATCTTCTCCTGCTTGTTTACACTTTTTGAAACAGTAGCAAACAAATGCAACACCTGCAAACACCGGCAGCATCAGCAGCACTACACCAACAGGAACTTTCTGCACTTTGACATGTGAACGCTGGTTCTGTTCTGTAATGCACAAGTCATCAGTGTGATCTTAATTTAACAGCATAAACTTTCAAACAAGTTATTAAATTAATCATTATGATAATGAAAATGGTCATTAAACAGGAAAGGCTTGTTTTTTTTTTACAGCCAAACGCTTCATCAATGTTTGGCTTTCATATCAGAATCAAATTTGGAAGAGACTTTTATTAGACAAACATTTTTATACTGTCATCAACATTTTTTCATTATTTATCTGCTAAAAGTGAATAAGTGTTTGAGTTTTAGCATATAGGTGATGCCAAACAAACATGGCCTAAAAGTCACAAAATTCACAATTTTAGAGGATAAAAGATGCTGTGATACCTGGACATGTGTGACAGAGTTCACTGATGTTGTTCAGAGGTTTGGTCTGGTTGCTGATGGGATTGTTGATCACACAGCTGTAGGTGTTTTTATCCTGATATTCCACCTCCAGAGGTAGAGAGAGACTGATGCTGAGATCAGACACACTGATTGCTGGACAATAAACTGTTTCCTTTGTACCAGGAGAGAGTCACATGATTCACATTCACCACTGAACACACCAGTGAACATTTCTGACTTGATGATGATGAAGAACATTGTGAAGAGTTACTGCTGATGACAGGAACAGGTAAAGAACCTGAAAAACGAATAAGCAAACAAATACCTTTAACAATAGAGATACTGCATTTGACTGTCATCTGACATATTCAGTTTTGAGTCAACTCTCCCTTTAAGACAAATTGATTTTTAACCTGGATGAAAATTATGAAAGACAAAAACGACTTACTATTGACTTTAACACAATGAGACTTGAATGTTTTATGTTGTATGATTCCATTTCTGATGATGATAAATTTATAACATCCAGTGTCTTTAATGCTGATGTTCCGGATGGTGAGAGATCCGGTCTGACTATCCAGCTGAAATCTGTCTCCGAATCCCTCTTCACCATCACATGTAATCATTTTATTTTCCTTATAATTAGCTATACAAAGATGATCTTCAGACTTCCATCGTATCAGATCACCGCTCTGTAGTTCAGAAGCATCAGGGCAAAATGTCACCGATTCTCCCTCCATCACTGAAACATTCATTTCAACCGGTGAACCTGTAAAACACAATATCCAGTTTAAACTTGATATTCATTGTAATACGTAATTTCTTTTCATCCTGTTGGAGCTTTAACAGGTCAGAATTTTAAAGGGTTAGCTAATAGTGTTGTAACCTTTACTCACACGTTCTGGAAAAGATTTGTAATCGAGTTTGATTGGCTGCATATGTGTCGCTGAAGCTCCAGATAATGTGTGATCTGCTCTGCTTGTCTTTAAACCTCTCGTAACTGTCCGAGGTCGAGATGATCCTTTCATAGACTTCAGGAGTGTGAATGTTTGGAGATCCGAACATCCACAGCACATGATCTTGTTGCGTTTCATTAAAATCATTGTGAAGAATGATGAAATCTCTCTCAGTCACTCCTGTCATCATTTCATCCCTCACATAATCATTCACATCTGGAAAAAGGGATAGTTCACCCAAAAATTAAATCCTGTTATCATCTACACTCCCTTAAGTTGTTACAAACCTGTTTGAGACGACAGTTTGAAGAATGTTGGCATAACCAGACAGACAGTTGACAGTAGCAAATGACTTCCACAGTATTTTTTCTTACGTTTGAAGTCAAAGTCAATTCTCAACATGATCTTAGAAAACAGAAATGTAACTGAGTTACATTGATTTTAATTTTTTCTTTTTTTTTTTCTTTCTAAACAACATTGACTATTTTTCTGATCTTAAAACTGTTTGTCAAAATTATGTTTTATTAAAACAACTATCATTGTATGGACAACAAAAAAAATCTGCAGGTTTAGACTAATACGAGAATGAATAAATAATGACAATTTTGATGGCTTATAACTATCCCGTAGTCACGTCGTGACCAAAAGATTGATAGTGCATTTTCATATGGTTCTATAGCTGCCATAGACTTGCAGCCTGAGTCAGAATAAGACCTACGTACAGAAAACATTCATCATTTTTGTGAACAGAGCTGAAAAGTTGTTGTTGAACAAGACTAGAGATTAGAAGATTAGCCTTAATTTTAATGTAGAGTTTTAAAAAAATGCATCACTCACCGTCCATGCATAGATTGAAACAGAACAAAGCAAGAAAAACATTAAAATTCTTCAGTAGTTTGAACAGATGAAGATTTAACATGATCCCATCAGCTGTTTCTCATTCTAAAGATTAACTAGTAAACTAACTGGAGAAAGTTGTATTACATTTATTTCATATACAGAAAGTGTCACAACTTCCGTCATCTTTTACGACAAGACAATCCCAAATGAAAACAAAAGCGGAGAAATGCACCTGCGCAATGCGAGTTGTCACATGTCGGTACTTGTAAATCAAACATCATACACTCTTAGAAAAAAAAAAAGGTTCAGTGGGGTTATATGTTGTATTCCTGACTCAACTTTAAAGAATGTTTTATGCCAAAAAGGTAAAAATATAAGGAGAGGAGAAATGTCTTAAATTATTGCATAAAACCTTCATGTTTAATGTGTTATTTCAATTTTTCCTAGTCATTCCACAACAGCTACATCGGCAACCTCCCTCCTTTTCGCATGAGGCCAATACGGAAGTGGATTAAACTGCAATTCATCGACTGGCCGCTAGGGACAGGCTCCAAAAGAGAGCAGAATCTCATTGAGTCCCATGTTAAAGTGCCTAACTTTACAGCAGAAATAAACATGTTTACAAGTTAGGTACAAATTGTGGTTTTGGTCTATACTGATCATTTTGCCCTTCATGACAACTCTGAGGGGGGTGAATTTTTTTATAACTCATCCGTTTAAATTATATTAAATCTGCATAATTAAGGGCGTGGTCACTTGAGTGACAGGTGGATCGCGCTGTTGTCTGTGAGCCGTCACTTCACCTCAGCTAATTCCAGCCGCTGAATTTGGCATCTCAGCCGTATTTGTGCTTTTTTCGGGATTTATTTATACAATTATAAAATAATATGGTTTGCTGCGTTAATGGTCGAGACAGATGTGCGTCTGTGTAGATGTGCACGTATGCGGAAGGAAAGGATCGTGGAGAATGGCTGGAGAATATCCCTCTCAAGACACCACAAACTCCGACAGCACTGCTTGGATAATATAACTAAAACTGCATTTTGGACGCAGGCTCATTTTTTTTCTTTATAACTTTCTAGTGATATGACTTATCTTTATTAACTAATAAAGATAAGTTATATCATTAGAATATTAATATTTTAGATAGTATGTCCTTTGCCTGCTAACATGGTCACGTCGAGCTAGGCGGGCGTGGTTTCAGTAACCATGGCACCTCAGTTCCCGCCTCTTTGCCCATTTTCAGTTATCCGGGAGTGACGTGCGGTGACGCGCAGCTAAGATGGCAGCGGCCTCATTTTCGCCTCAAAAACTGCTCTTCAGAAATCTACGGGTGACGTCACAGACACTACGTCCATATTTTTTTACAGTCTATGATATTTACAAGTATAAATAATCATTTGAAGCGTATAGTATGTTTTATACATACATTCACTCTTACTTTGTGAAGTCTTGTATGTTGTTACACTGCATTACTGAGAGTTTTCCTGGTTATTCTCTGCCTCTATTCTGGATTACTCTTTTCCCTGAGTTTTCTGCCCTGTTGTTTATTTGGACTATTTGCCCGTGTGCTGGACCCTTTGCTCATTATATGATTACGATTATGGATTGTCCCAATAAAACTGCATTTGGATCTTCAACCTAGCTGTCGTAGCACTTTGTAACAGCAACAAGCTCTTAATTGTAACTTCAGAAGTGGGATGTGTGAAGTAGGAGAAGGCAGCGTTACCATACAAACAATTAAGAGGAGCGACTCTGAGGAGCCATTGGTTAGTTTGTGGAGAGCAGCAGAATGGAGCAAGAAGTGATTTTAATGTAAGATGTGAGAACAATGCATTTAACACACACTATTATAATATTTATACAGGGCATAAACAAGACGAGTAAAATGCAATATAAAATTTATTTAGGTACATAATTTTAATTAATGCATTTTAAAGAAAATAAATTAGCCTTCAACACAACATAACATTGCAAATGAGCACATGCATATAAATTCACATTTTGTGGTTCTACATGTTAGATCAGTTTTTCAGTGCACTTTTATCTTGTTTATTCACTACTCTTGCTGTACAATGTACATGCAAATGTCTTTGTCTGTCACAAGATGCATTTGGATATGCAAAAGACAGCAGTCAAATTCATTTCAGTTGAGCTCTTCTGTCTTCCTCTTCTGGCTTGTCTGGAAGTCAAAAAAAAAAGTCTGACATTTTTGACATTATTTTTTCCCTCTCAAACATGACTTAATTGTGCAGTGAATTTGAGAAATTATATAAAGACTCATTCTCATGTCACAGGTCATATGCTGTCTTTATCTGCAGGGGGCAGAATTTAACTTCATTTGCATCACTTCAGCTCTCAGCCAGGGTAGAGAAGAGGACTTTATTCACATGTACAGTGAATTTCTCATTTATGAATCTCACTGGAGCTCAGGGCACAATTACAACACCTTCTGGAATTAGCGAAACTGCCACATTCTGAATGGCTACAGTGTTGAGACAAAATACCTGGTTGTTTAATTACAAACAAAAAGAGTTATTTTGTCGTTAATGGCATTTAAGGTCACATTGTTGTCATTATGTGCATTCATCATTGTTATAGATCTGTCCAGTGAGAGTTCAATGCATTTATCCAGAAGTGCCTTACCAAATGTAAAACATGACAAGCAATTTATCATACAAGAATAACAATGTCCACAGTTCTGCCATGGCAGGTTTCACAAGTAGGCTTTAGCAGAGCCTAAAACTGGAAAGACAGACAGATATTTTTAGGAAATGCATACATGTGTGGTTTGTGTTCGTGAAAGAGCTGAACCTTCAGATGTTTTTTAAACATTGTGAATTGTCTAATTATTGATGGAGGCTGGAAACTCCAACAACTGAGGAACAGAGAGGATTGAAGGTTCCACCAGGTGCCGCTTATTGACTGATCGCAGAGTAAAGGAGGGCATATAAAAGTCATGTTTACAATTTATCCTTCACAAGAAATACGGTTAATTTTATAATAGTCACTTTTCTGATGTACTTTTCTACTTTTCTAAACTTTCAAAACTTTTTAAACACCAGTGAAAGCACAAAGACCAAAAGTAACAAAATACCAAACTAACACAGAACTAAATTACCAAATAAAAAAATATTACAAACAAAATAATAATCAAATATATAAAAACTAAATTATAATAAAATAAGCTTATACATACAATGTCACAAAGTATACAAAAAAAAAAAAAAACGACAAGAATCGAGCAACAACAAACGCTACACTATTACAATATTATCAAGCTGAGCGCCACCTTCAGAAACCGTCCGATTTAATACTGATATATTCTTTTATGGAAATACTGGCCTGATACTATAAAAAAAGATGGAGTGACAATAAACAATAAAGACACACTGAACAAAACATTACCTTGCTAATCTGACATCAAACTTTAACTTTAGCTGTTCCTACATGAAATGTAATGAAATAGAGTAAAACATTAATGATGTCAAAGTTATTAGATTAGGGTGAACTGCCAAAATTCATGCCATCAACCTGCAGTAGAATAATAAAAAAACATTCTGCTGGATCTTAAATTTATATGACAACAGTTGAGTATACTGTGCGATCTTCTGTAAAGACAGCCTGCAAGAAAACAAAAACAAAAATAAGATCAAAAAGGTTCAAAAGCACAAGTTATACTGAAGTATAAAAGAGAAGGACAGTAAAATAACAGCTCTAACTCCCACAAATGAGTGATAAAAACCTTTCGGCATCATTATACCAGTAAGATGAGTGCTCAGTCACACACACCATGGGCTCTATTTTAACGATCTAAGCGCTCGGTCTGAAGTGCATGTCTTAGGGCGTGTCCGAATCCACTTTTGCTAGTTTAACCATGGAAAAAATGGTCGCCGCATGGTCCAAAAGGGTTGTAGGCCCACCTATTCTCTTAATGAGTCATGATTGTGTTTTGGGCATAAAGTGCAGTAAACCAATCAGAGTGTCATCTCTCATTCCCTTTAAAAGCCAGGTGTGCTTGCACCATGGTGGATTGCTATTTACATGGCAGAATATAGACATCCTCAATCTGACGAAGTCAGTTTAAATACATGCATGTATTGCCATGATTGTTCAAATAATTAGCCAATGTCATTCATCATTACTGCAAATATGTAATTCTGATACATGCAATGATATAGATTATGACATGTAGGCATTTTTATCTTTATGTACACAATAATAATCATTTACATTGGGTCCCACTTTATATTAAGTGGCCTTAACTACTATTAAACTAATGATTTGATACATTGCACTTATTGTGTACATACATGTTTTTACATTGTACTTATATTTGAAAAACACCTGCATGTAATTACATCTGTAATTAATTTCTGTAATTACATTTATAATTACACTGTTGACCCATCCCTTACACCTTACCCCTACCCTTAAACATACCCATACCACCAAAGCTTTCCCTAAGCTTACCTGTATCCCACCTCAATAGCAGCAAAAGTGTTTTGCAATTCAATATGAACCTAATAAGTACATTGTACTTATTTTTTGATGTAAGTACATAGTAGTTAAGGCCACTTAATATAAAGTGGGACCTACATTGTAATCCGTTTATTTTTAATATTTGGCATGTTTGTGTGCTTGTTGCGTGTAATAAGCAGAGCGTACGTGTGCACCTGCCTATAGGCGCATATTACTAACTCGTCATTGTCATTGACTTTAGACAGGGTTTCAGTTGGTCAATGGCGCAGTCGTTTTCAGTTGCCTCAAAATAGCAACACGGCAACAATGCGCCTGAACACACCTCGTTTTCAGATCAGCACACAAATGAGCGCAAATGCATTTTCTATTTAAATAACATGGGTGCTAGATGTGAAAATGATAACTGCGTCAAGCTGAAATTAGCAAAAAAACCTCGCGTCGTGCCTGGTGTCGCATTGCGCTGGGTGTATGATAGGGCCCCATAGACTAGTTTTTCCCAACCACTGTGCCATGACAAATGCTAAATGCCAAATTAACAAATGACAAAAAATAAATTAGTAAAATCAAATAAATGCTATACCAAATATATCGTTGCTGTCAGGTGGAAACCTTGTATCTCTATAAGACTTCATTTTCCTGCTAAGACAAAAGCTGAGATCAAGCACCCTGCAATAAAGCTATAAAACTCTGGAGATAATATCTACAGCGCCTTGTCCAAACTCTCCTCACTCATCTGTGCAACCCTCCCACACACACACACACACACACACACACACACACACACACACACACACACACACACACACACACACACACACACACACACACACACACCCTCCTTCCTTTCCCCTGACTCAAGTCACTGAAAGTTCTCCAAGAATGCATATTCTACGAATGATGTATCTTGTTTTTATCCATTTCATGTTTGGTATCATTTTAAATGTCTTGGTGCGATTGGTAAAATGGTCTCAATTTCACAGCAGTAAAACTAAGGAGAATTCTGTCCTTCTTTTGGGTGGTGTTTCTTCAAGATATCTGATAACCCAGTCCTCTCCCCACAAAACAGGTGTCGATGTAGTAAATATTTACAATTCTTTAGTTCTGGTCTGGGTATTTAAGGGAAAGAGCAAAGCAGCGTGAGTTTACCTCAAACCCTGGGCGCGTATCTTTTGGAGTTTGGAGAAAGATCTCTGCTTGTTTGCAATGCTAAAAAAAGAAGTGATGTTTGAAAAACAAGTACAGTATTTTCTTTGCCCAAGAAACACTGTCTATAAAGGCTAATGTTTTATGTATCTGAAGATCAGAGAAGATGTGCGACCCCCTTTAGTCTGATATTTTTCGTCTAGTTTGTAGCCAGTAGCTACCATTTGAAATATCCCGCTTCATCTGTTATATCATGAGATTATGTCCACATGTATTCAACAGCAAGAAAAGAAAAACTGAGCTCCCATTTAGCTACAATAAACTTTACAGCCCATAAATTGATGAAAACGTATAATGCGAATGGACTCAGATCGGGCTATTCCAGTTACAAAATATGTCATTTGCTGGTCAGGAACCTCGCAACTCCTTGTGAGCTTGATTTTCATAAAATGTTAATTATAATGACATAATGACACATGCAAACAGTGATGATATGTAAATTTGTTGTTTTATCATCATCACCAACAACATCATATATGTTACGTAACAACAAAATATGTTATGTAAATGTGTATATATATATTTTTAAATAAAATTTCTCATATGGTCATATTGCCCAGTCGTCCCGTATTTCACCACGAGAAATCTGTTCGCCCTAATATAGGTAGCTTTATTAACATTAATGACACACAAATATTTAATTAGGCTACTGTCCCTTTAAGACCGAATCCATGGATGTAATATACTAACACATTTTGTTTTCACCCACCTGTTTACATCCACTTAAGCCATAACCAAATGTATTTACATGAGATACTCCACACGACGGACATTTTGACAACTTTGTGTGCATTTGACCATTCAGGCACCAGGAGAACTGATTGCGCGATGTTTGAGAGAACTGGGATTGCGCACAAGAAAGAGAAAGAGCGCTTTCTGGTCTGTGTGACACTAATCGATAACGAAATGTGATGGTTATTTTGATCTATGACTAATTGATAGGGCTGTTCTTGTGTGACAGAACACTACTACTCATTCTATGATCACCCAGCTGTAACAAAATTTTAGGAAAAATTAAATACGGGGCAAAACATGATTTTTTTCTTAATAGAATGTGATATTATATTAAAAGTAGGCAGGCCTATATTTGATGTGAAACTTGAGCTGAAGTCAGGTAGAAAGGAACACAATAATGTTATATTTAGGTTAGGGTGACCAGACGTTCCGTTTTTCCCAGGGACAGTCCTGTATTTCAGCTCTATTTGTAGTGTCCCGACTTATTAATATGCCATTTGAGGCAACGCATGTTTGTGCAATTTCGTTGTTTTAGTGCATAGTGGTGAGGCGTGGGATTTTTTACTTATCAAAAGAATAAAATGTGGCAAGAAAAAGGTTGGGAAACACTGCCATAGACTACAGGAATTTAAAGAAGCAGAGTGAGTTTACATATTGAAAATAAGGAACAGTTAAAACAGTAATAAAATATACAGTATCTTACCGTACTCTGAAGCGGACGTGTACAGAATGCTGGTTCAGCGTAATGCATCTCTTCATTACGAGTCTTAACTGTTTTAATAATAATCAGACATTTAATAAATGAACATAAACATAATTAACTTGAAATGGTAATATATATATATATATATATTTGTATGTCATTTCTTGCCTTTGTTTCTTGGTTGTTTACAGTTTCTTCGGCATATCAAACCTGCAACTACAGCTATGACCACCAGCAGCGCTATAAGAGCTACTGCCATCATGAAACTTGAACGTTGGTCTGTAACAGAAAATAGTCATTAGTCTATTATGAATATAATACAGTTTTAAATAAATCATTATGGTTATGAAAATTTGAATTAACATGTTAGGTTTCACTTAAGCAGGTGTTTAAGTAAAGAAGCCCACATTAATATTTTCATGTCTATATGATAAAGAGTCCTAATATCTGTCAGGTATTACAGCTCACAACTTATATTTACAACCATTAAAAATGATTTGATGAACACCATTTGTTTCACTATGCTAATTAAAGGTGCTAAAGAGGATGTTTTGTTTTATACATTTTTGCAATATTACTTGAAACTGTCTTTACTAAGTGATAAAAGACAATTTATTAGGTGCACTGAAAGGAATAATATTAATATACATCATCTGTGCACGAGGTAGGGCCTTAAAAACATCAGCCAATCGTTTACGCGATCATCGTGTAAACGATTGGCCCTCTGGCTTGTCAATCACTGCCGTGACGTTCCTTGTGAGAAACGAGCGCGGCTGTGCGCTCCAGTAACTTTCCACACTCCACAGGCGCCGCATGCAATGTTTTTGTCAGGAGACAGGAGTAACAACTGCAGATCATGAGTTACCTGCGGTGAGTCCGACATAATGAATCCAAAAAACACGACACAGTGAATCCCGATGGTAAACACTCGTGTTCCAATACTCGTGGACGCGTTTTGGGAGGCGTTCCTTTGAAAGGAGGGGGGCTGTTCTTACGCATGCGCTCATTTCAAAAACTCAGTAACAGTCTTTGGATTCTCAGTTGACGAAAAAATCCTCTCTATCGCCTTTAATGTATTTCCTATTGAAAAAGGATGTTGATCATGTAAATTTGCATGTACATTTTTAAAGTTTTTTTTAAGTTATTACAAATGTCACACCATGATTGGCTACTTGCTAGTCAAAAGCAAGTTGTATTTATGAATTTGGTGGCGGAACATTCAATAGAGCTTTTTGCAGAAAAACATTTTTACATGATAACATCTGCTAACAATGAACTGTCAATATTTAAGAGAGCATTAGCAAATAGTAGGGGTGTAATGGTACATGTATTTGTCCGGGATGTCACAGTTCAGTGCATACAGTTAGATGACGAATACACTCAGTCACAGGCGATCCACACTCCAATCGGGAACGGGGCACATGCAGTAATGCAACACTGTTTGCTAACTGCCGTAACAGAAAAAAGAGCAGAAGAAGACATGATCTATACACCAACCTAAAACAAGAGTTCAGATGGCACGCAAGAGCTTGCTAGTGGTACTGAGCTTTGATTCATTTTTGGGATTCGCTCCACTAGCTTTACAGAAAGGAAAATAAAGGTTTCCTTTACTTTACAAAAGCACAACGTTTTTTGTTTTTATTGTGAGTGTAGAGTATACACAAATAAAAATAGACTCTTTACAGTTTCAAACAATTTCTTAGTCATCTGAATAACCATAAATGACAGAGTATTTTAAGTTGTTTCCACTGTTATGAGACAAAATCATTTAGCATTGTGCCAATTTGTGTCGTGACCCCAAAACCAAGTTACGCTCTGAACTGTGACTTCTGTGTACCGTTACACTCCTAGAAAATAGATTAACTCAAAGCAAACATGGATTAAAAGCCACAAAATTTAACACAATTTGTGAACAAGAGATGACGCCGTACCTCCACATGTGTGAGTCTGACAGAGTTGAGTGATGTTCAGATGTTGAGTCTGGTTGCTGATGGGATTGTTCAGCACACAGCTGTAGGTGTTGTTATCCTGATATTCCACCTCCAGAGGTAGAGAGAGACTGATGCTGAGATCAGACACACTGATGCTGGACAATAAACTGTTTCCTTTGTACCAGGAGAGAGTCACATGACTCACATTCACAGCTGAACACACCAATGAACAATTTGACGATGATGATGAAGAACATTGTGGAGAGTCTCTGGTGATGGCAGGAACAGGGAGAGGAGCTGGAAAATATAAAACATAAAAGTCATTGACATCTTAATAAGTAGGCCTACAACTAAATGCAGCAGTTTTTGATTAACAAAATTATTTACAAGGTAGCAATGTATTGAAATTAATTCCTTCAATATTGTGTCTTCTATAATTAATTCAGCATGAACCGCTCATCAGACTCTGCCTTTGTTGTGCTATTTTTCAATTTCATGTTTTCAAAAATGAAGATTACAATTAGATAAAAACAACAAATATCTTCCTTCGATTTTACTGGTGCTTTAAAAATCTACAGACAGCATTATATTGTGTTGTATTTGCATATTGATTTGGGTTACACTTTATTTTACAGTATGTGTACTTACAGTGTACTACCCAAGAAGTATTATAAGGTAACTAAATGGGTTAAGGTTAGGTTAGATTAGGTTCAGGGTTAGTACCTATAGTTATAACTCAGTTATTGTAATTGCTATAAGTACATAATATGTATATGTGGAACATGACTGTAAAATAAAGTGCAACCTTGAATTGCATATTGTATTATGATTGGTTTTCATTCTTATATCAGTTTATTCATCTGAACTGCATTTTTCTATTTATCTCTATTCTTTGCAGCAACTTCCTTCAGGAAGTGCAAAAGAATATCATATTAACAATTTATTTATAAACTGAGTTTAGAAAATAGGTTTTGTTTTCACTTTTGCCAGTTATTATGAATAACTAGATTGATCAGGAGAAGTTTGATCACAGTCTGGATCATCATGGAGAGCATCACTTTACTCACCGTAGACAGTAACATTGAATCTCGGATATGTAGTTCTTCTGATGTTGCTGATGAAGATCTGTAGTTTATAAAGTCCAGTGTGTTCAGATCTGATGTTTCTGATGGTCAGAGATCCAGTTTGATTGTCCATCTTGAGTCTGTCTCTGAAACTCTCAATATTAAATAATTTGATGTTCTGGTTATATATTTCAGCTATACGTGCATCTTGAGGTCCAAACATCCACACTATCTGATCATCTCTCTGTACTTCAGTAACATCAGTGTTTAGAGTGACAGAATCTCCCTCCATCACTGACACTGACTTCACTGCATCAGTGTCACCAAACACACCTGAAGAAAAACACAAACAAGCTCCTTTTAAGTAGGATAAATAAAAAAACATTCAACATCAAATATATTTATGAGGAAGATCAACTAGCACAAAATTGCACTAAATAAATGACACCATGGAAAGGGACTTTAACTAATTAACAAACTAATAACCAGTTAGTAAGTGACCATTCACAAATAAACAAATAAAATAGAAATATGACAGGCTTTTATTATTATTATTATTATTTCAAAAGATTTTTATGACGTACCATTCAACAGCATGAAAAACAGAGCAAAGAAAGATGCGCTGTGAATCATTTTTCTGAACTTCTCAAAAACTCATGAATGACATGTGTGAGAAAAAACATTTAAACTCTCCAGTATCCATTCTCTGGTCTCAGGTGTAGTTCACAAGTTCCTTCACATTTTCAATAACAAAAATACATCCATAGGAAGAATTAAAAGCAATAAATAATCAAATGAAGATTCCATTAGGTTCACATTTTTTACAGTCCGTTCTGAAAAAGGATCTAGGCGTAGTCTGTATACGCTGCACTCTACACACACACCCTCATACCTCTCTCTCTCTCTCTCTCTCTCTCTCTCACTCTCTCTCTTTCTCTCTCGACTGTTTTTATATAGTTTTATCTCTACTAGAACAAACAGTGCTTAGTTCTGATGAACATCTCAAACTGTTGCTGAGTTGCTTGTATAATTTGTAAAGGGCCCATAAATTAATATGTTTATTTACTGTAGATGAGAATGAAATTTTGTGAGGATCCAGGCATAGGCGTAATTTGCGGGTGGGACATGTCCCCACCACTTTTTGAAATTGTCGATATTGTCCCCACCACTTTTTGAAACATATCGCGGCATCTCGCGGATATCTAATACAAAAGAAACACCTCTAGTTGATTATCAATTTGAGTTAATAATAGGCGATCTGGCGCTGGGATGTTGTTTTTGAAATCATGTTGAGTGCTAGTTGTCGCTGTTATCAGAGGCGCAACAGTGTTCTCTTGGCGCTCGTGCACACTGCGCAGTTTTCACACGGACGAGCGCTTCAATCTATCGCTTAACTGTTGCAGAGACTCTCTATTCATTACGTTGAATCACAAAACAAAATACACATAAACGTGTCCCTGCTCTTGATATACAATCACTGACGAACATCTTTGGTTTTAATGAGAAGAAAAAAAAAAATCATACATGGTTGGTTGGATTCGAACCCAGAATCTCTTGCATGCTAAACGAAAATAATGCTTCCAGTCCATCAGGACAATCTATTGTCAATAGCGGATCCACGTATTTATCAACTAATATACGTACTCTCGAGACATTGTATTATAGCAGATGTAAGGAAGAAACTATCATATTAATTTTAATATCATATTATTATTATTGTAATAATACATACACATACACATACACATTCCTGTCCCACCCACTTTTTAAAACAAAGTTACGCCACTGGATCCAGGGTTTATCTGGGAAGATCTCCTCCATCTTTAAACACATTTATATGAAGCATGAACACGTTGTCTAATATTATATTGGATTATATGTTGTGTGTTCAATACTCATGTGATATGCAAACAGTAGGGATGAGGGTGAGGCACAGCAGACAGTGGGATGAAACTTGATGCCACATGCAAATAGTGGCTAGGAGTTTATCCGGGATTGATGGATATAGATTGCTTTGTCTGTGCACACATTTTCAGCAACACAGTCATTTTTCTTGCCATAATTCACTGAGAGATTTAACCAGATTGAAACTGTCATATAAAGGCTGATTCACACTTCACCAACAGAAGCAGATCACCAGAATACAGTTCGCCACTTCCCAGACACTTCCCCTACAAACACTGAATCAACATATTCATTTAACAAGTGATGACCAACGGCAACAGGGGATCTGACAAAACCCAAACGTGACTCTCTCATTGACAGGGTCTGAATGACTGTGCTCTGCAAAGAGTTTACATCAGGTAACTTCAGGAAGCTTCCATGTATGGATTCAGAAATTGACATTATGTATAGTAGCCTATACACTAGAGTAGAATGGTAGGATGCTATTCAAACAGTGACAATGTATGACCCCTAGACCACCAAGAAACCGAAACAACTTTGTTCTTCTCAGTTAACATCTAGAGGGTTTTTTTCTTTCGAAACCTTGGGTTCTGGTAGGCCACCATTTCCTTCACAGCTAAGACAAAACATCTGGTAACTTTCTCACGATTGGACATGTTCAATCAGCAAGAACAAGAGCCAAACCCAACAAGGCGTCTCTTGATCGGCATATGTTGGTGCAATAACAATGGGTCCTGTTCAGTTTTAACCTAAAACAACCTGAAACAATCTTGAAGTACACATACAATGCTGTTTATTACTGTTTATTACAATGCTCTCAAACTCAGACTAGCACCAACATCAGGACAAATATATTCACAAACCATGCAAAGTTTTCTGCTATTTACTTTGAACTGTTTTGAAACAACGTCCCAAAATGTTCAGCACATTCAACATTTAAACCTTCACCAGTCACATGCACCAGTCCAGATCAAATGGGCGTATTCAAAACCAGCAACGACTGTGATGACGGTGAAGCTTTATCATGTTTCCATATCTGTATATCGAAACTTGAGCAGCTTTTATTGGCTCCTGCTTCAGCAGAGGCCAGGTTTTCATTGAAGCAGGTTTTTATTTTTGTATCTCAGTTCACACCTGTTCACAAAAATAAAGGGCCTTTCATTCCTTTTGTTCTGAAATAAAAGCTTGACTCGGTTCATTCACTTAAATACATATGACATTTATAGGACATATTTATTTGCGTCATCAACACAAGCATAACTGATAAATGTTCCATAGTAAATATCACTAAACAACCTACTTTCAAACTAATCTTTTACCTGTATCTGCACTAAAGTATGCAATCTAGTTCCCACAGCGTTCTGACAACATTAGTTTCCAGTGAAGCTCAGAGGTCTGGTAAAGGAGTTTCATAAGAGCTATGAACAGACGCAGCTCTTCACCCACTCATACACCTTATACACACTAACACTCAAGTGCACTCTTGTGTGCCCAACAATAGGTACACCAAAATACCACCTGCTGCATTCAACCAACAACAACAAGAAACACTTGATAGCCTATACTGACCTAAATAGTTCTGACTTCTGACCACAGGTAGCACTCTGACAAACCGAGCTGCCAGTAAAGACACAAAGAAGCTCATGTTCATACATTTAAAAAAGAAGCCTTCTGCAAAACTGCGTCAATGCAAAAGCATCATGAGAAAAAAATGTTGTGATAAGTATGTCAAGCTTAATAATGCACCAAAGCTGCAATAACTGTATGTTCGGCAGATGAAATGTATACTATTTAATGACTTATATATTGATAGATTTTGTATGTGCGTGAGCCTAGTGGTCCATACAGATTTATAGACCATGGAAAAATGATGGGTGTGAACCAAACAAAGGAAAAGCATTACTCAGGAAGTTCCGGTAGGGTAATTTGTGTATTACAGGATTTCCAGTGGGAGGTCCTAACAGTGCTGCATCTGTTGTTCAAATCTTTCAAGACTCTTTGAATATATATGTATGTATATATATATATATATAAAATATATATATATATATATATTACTTTTTCATGACCCATGTAGACTTGTCACTGGTTTTAAAGCACTTTTCATGCTCCCAAATTATATTAAAATATAATGCTTATCGACAGCTAGACCGAAATCTCTCTGGTGTCTTTCTGTCCCATAATAAGTATCTCTAGACTAGGAGTTCCCAAACACATTCTTGGAGCCTTCCCAACACTGCATGTTTTATATGTCTCCTTAATGGGTGTGTCAGACAAAGGAGGCATGCAAAATGTGCAGTGTTGGGAAGGCTGCAGTAATGTGTTAGGGAGCCCCTGCTCTAGAAATTCAGTACAGATTGAAAACAAACACTATACTAAAAAAAAACATCTAGAAAGGAAGGATCTGCTTCTGTATGTCTGTGACGGTTGTCCGGTTATTATGCTCTTTGTCTTGTGATTGTACAATACAAGTCTATACAAGTCTGCTGAACCACAATTTCCCAAATACAATGTTTACTGTGCATTTTGCACTTGGTTTAACACATACATTGTTGCTAGTCCATGTGATTCACTGGAACTGTTTTTCACACTGGCAATTTCCATAATATATGAGCTAATACTTAACTTTTCTTCTGTACAATCATATTGAACATCTCCTTGAAATTCTTCACTCAAATGCTTTTTTTTAATTTTCTTTGTTTGTTTTCTTCCTACACACAACATAGTTCCTGTTCTGCATGTAAATCATCATATTTCCATGACCACTAAACAAACATCGACAAAAAATGAGCAAAACAGAAGTTGACACATGACCATGTCTCTTTATTGAGCACACACACACACACACACACACACACACACACACACACACACACACACACACACACACACAGGTTTGTTTTTGTGAATTGTGGGGTCATTCCATAGGCGTAATGGTTTTTATACTGTACAAACCGTATTTTCTATCGCCCTACACCAACCCTACCCCTAAACCTACCCATCACAGGAAACTGTGCACATTTTTACTTCCTCACAAAAACTCATACTGTATGATTTATGAGCCTTTTGAAAAATGGGGACATGGGGTAATGTCCTCATAAGTCACCCTCTCCTTGTAATACCTTGTCATACCCATGTCATTATACACATTTCCTGATATGTCACAAAAATACACGCACGCACACACACACACACTCTGTATGTTGAAGGGAAAATCAAACAGCAACACATGGAACATTTTGTGATGTAAATCTTTCTCACCATCAGTGACTGTTGAGGAGGAGGAGTAATCTATCATGGAGGCTGAATCACTTTCAATGATGGGTCAAGGTTTGGCTGGTTGTCATGAAGCCCCTGCTGGTAGATGATGTAACTACACCAACATGGTCTATGAAAAGCATTACTCTCCATACAGGCCTGTGTATTCAGATCTAATACATTATCAGATAGAACTGTTAAACAAAGAAAGTAAACGATATACGTAAAATTATTAGCATTTGCCGTGTGGTTGATGCCAGATGTCGCTAGCTGAGCATAAACACATAATCATGTTTCGCTTGGTCCATTCAAAGTCATATTGTATTTCCTCCTAAGTGTAAAGGTTGAGAAGTGCCTGGACTTTGGTTTCGGTCCATCTATCACTGTTTTCCTTGTTCATAGAGTTGGCTCTATAGGCAATCTGTGTCCAGTTATCATGTCAGACACAGCAACACAGAGTCGTCCCAGAACTGGCCCACATCTGGTCCATGTGTAATCCACATGTACCAGACATGGGCTGGATCTGGGCCATACTATGTTGTTGTCTGGGAAACAATAGTGTATTTGTTATTTTGGATCTTTAATCCAGTTTTGTGGTAAAACGTCATTTCTTGAAATAATGTAGGCCTAAAATAACACTGCATCAAAGAACTTTAAGAGACAAAGACCTCAATTTGAATTGGTAAATATAATTTTAACCTTTTCAGAAATCCACATTTGAAGCTAAGTCCCTTGTGGGGAAAGTCAGTTCACGGTCATATTTGCAATGCCTCTGAGTAGATATATAAGTCTTATATATTTGAATTGGGAAATTCAGAAATCTTAAAAACTGCTTGCCATACATATATCAGCAACAAAATTTGAAATGAACTACCCCATAAATTTTGTTTCTTATGCTCAAACAGCGTTAAAACAAAAAATATATTTCAGGCTGGACGAGCCATTGCACACGTGGCTTCAAATGTTGACAAGCTCAGATGTTGGCTCCCTCTAGTGTCATGAGTTTTACACACACAAGCAAATAATCTGACTTTTTTTTAGTTATTCATTAGTCAAATAATTTCTGTATATTAGTCCATGATAAACATCTTCCTTTAAAACATGACATACTTGCATATTTGGGCTGAAGCATTAAGTTAAAATTAAAAGATTCTTTCTAGAGTTTTGTTTTGTTTGTAACACTGATATTAACACATGCTGAGCTCAGAGCAGATTTCTGCTGAGCTCAGAGCTAAAATGTAAATTACGGTGGAAAATTTTGAGCATTAGTTGCACAAACATGTCATATATATATATATATATATATATATATATATATATATATATATATATATATATATATATATATATATATATACTTGAAGAAAGTTATCCGTTAACTTCACCATTCATATACAGAAATCATTTCACTTTTAACAAGTGTTTTCTCAACATTGCATATCTAATCAACTCCTGACAAACACATTGATCATATTTTTAATTATCACTCAGTGAGTCATTTAACCATGCATCCCTTACGAAAAGAAGATATGAATGATCAATATATTAAATGATTTAATGGTATATTTGAAAATATACAGAATAATATATTGTGTTAATATATTACAATATATTGAATAATACATCAGGAATTGCCACTTTTCATATACTGAAAAATATGTGACAATATATTTACTAATATATCACAATGCATGTAATTTTATATTGAGTAATATACTTTATAATATATAAATGTATAAGTGAACAGATATGTTATTGCATGTGTATAAGTATATTGCAGATATATTTACTCATGCTGCCTGACAATTTCAAACTGAGAGTTTAAACAAAGTGAAATTTCAGCAATGAACCTCCAGCTTCACCATCGACTTCAACATCACACTCTAGAGGAATCACAACCAACTCAAATAAACACTTGTTACAAGTGAGGTCTGCAGAAGAGCATCTCTGAACGCACAACACATCCAACCTTGAAGCAGATGATCTACAGCAGCAGAAGCACCGGTGTCACTCCTGTCAGCTAAAGACAGGAAAATGAGGCTACAATTTACACAGACTCACCAACACTGGACAATAGAAGATTGGAAAAATGTTGCCTGGTCTGATGAGTTTTCAGGCAACAGATAGAAAATTATTTTGATACACAATATTAGTCTTCACTGAATGTGTTGATAGTTCACAGCTGTCTCTGTTCTGCCCACATCCAGCAATGATTTCTGTTAGATATGGAGAGAAACATTCATATCACAAATTAATAAGTAATCTGGACTATAACTAAAATGCTGTTGAATAGGATGTAACTGAAAATATCCATGAGCCGAATGATGAGTGGTTTCATTTGCGGGTCTACGTTCATTTTTCCACCAATGTGGGTGAAAGGAGCCTATAGTATACTCTGACAGAGACTCCCACAGAGTGATCAGATAAAGTGTTCACTGACCTGTGGCAGATCTCTCATCTGAAGACAGTAGATGATCTGTGTGTATTCAGACTCTGTGATTGTCAGATCTACAAACACATTAATATGTGGATCAGTGTGAGGAGAATTTGTGTAATAACATATACAGGATCTTACTGTACTCTGAAGCGAATGTGTACAGAATGTTGGTTGTTTTAATAATAATCAGACATTTAATGAACACAAACATAATTAACTTAAAATGGTCATTTTAAAAAATATATATATATATTTGCCAATCAATTCTTGCCTTTGTTTCCTGGTTGTTTACAGTTTCTGTGGTAAATCAAACCTGCAACTACAGCTATGACCACCAGCAGCAGCGGCGCTACAAGAGCTACTGCCATCATGAAACTTGAGCGTTGGTCTGTAACAGAAAATAGTCATTAGTGTTATATAAATATAATACAGTTAAATCATATATAAATCATAAATCATTATGGTTAGGGTGTTTCATTATGGAAGGTGTTTAAGTTAAGTAGCCTATTATATTTTCATGTCTATAATAATCTAATATCTAGTCATAATATCTGTCAGGTCTTACAGCTTATATTTACAACCATTAAAAATGATTTGATGAACACCATTTGTTTTACTACGTTAATTAATGTATTTCCTATTGAAACAGGATGTTTTGGTATGACAAATTTAATTTATGTACATTTTTAAACTCACACAGAGTGTGAAACCAGTTCACAAACCAGTTTGACATTATTTCTTTCATACATGTACAGAAGTTCTTGTTGAGAATCTTTATGATTAACAGATCTGGATGTTGATGTTTTATTGAAAAAAAAAAAAAAGAATTGTTGAAATTGAAGTTTGCAGTCACCATTGTTGTGAGCAGTGTCTACTTTATTTGGGCTCTTGACTCGTTAACATCAGCTTTCTCTGACTGCTGTAACTGAGTGTTTATAAAACACGTTTGTTATGGCAGGAAAAAGCCAACATGAAGTTGATCAGGTGTTTGGCTGTTGTGATGATGCTGCAATTGTCTTGGACTTGTTTAAATTACTGATCTCTTTCTTTGTTTAGTCTTTGATTTAATGGGCATTTTTTCTTTATCGATTATACTATGTCTGTGATTCAACAGCGTAAGAACCAGTAACGTTTCAGTTATTTAGGAGAATATATAAATTCTATAATGCATAAATTATTTTGAGCTCTTGCATACCTTGGACAGCAGAGACATCAACAATCAGAATATAAATCTCAACAATGGTGACATCAAACCGAACATTTTCAGTAAAATATCAACATCTAAACTTCTTTTTATTCTCAATAAGATCTTTAGTTTAAATAAAGGTAAACTGGTCAGTAATAAGTGTAATAATGTGTATTGGCTGTAATTTCTGCTCATATTTATTCCGTTCTTGTTCCTCTTTTCAGAGGTTCTGCTTGTTAACAGCAGGTGTTCATCATTAATGCTCAATCATCACTTAAATATTAACTTAATGATCTCACTGCAACACAATGTCAATGTTACTTTTACTCTGTAGTGTAGACACTAGAGGATGTTCCTGTGGGGTTGAAAGGGTTAAAGGTGTAAGATAAAAAGACACACCCACAAAAAGTATTTTATTAGTAACAAACTGTAAGTTAAAAAAAACTGTTATATGCTGGCCACACTGTTGCCAGTAGTTTACTGTTTACTGTACACTGATCATTTTGGTTTTAAATTAATCTGGTTTATTTTAATTCAAGACTCCATAGTCCAGGTTTTAGTAATCTGTATTAATCTGTGTTTCAGAAAGCTATTTTTTAAAACAGGATTAACTATTCTAGATTAAGGCCTATCCTGTCTTAATTTAAACCCTGTTCTGGAAACCCCCCCTCTGAGTGTGGACTCAAAATAAACCCTGAGCAGTGTTAATTTAACACTGGGAAATTTGCTGTGCATAAATGACAGAGTATTTTAAGATGTTTCCGCTGTTATAATGAGACAAAATCATTTAGCATTGTGCCAATTTGTGTCATGACCCCAAAACCAAAGTATGTACTGAACTGTGAATTCTGTGTACCATTACACTCCTACAAAACAGATTAACTCAAAGCAAACGTGGATTAAAAGCCACAAAATGTAACATAATTTGTGAATTAAGAGATGATGCCGTACCTGCACATGTCTGACAGAGTTGAGTGTTGTCCAGATGTTTGGTCTGGTTTCTGATGGGATTGTTGATCACACAGCTGTAGGTGTTTTTATCCTGATATTCCACCTCCAGAGGTAGAGAGAGACTGATGCTGAGATCAGACACACTGATGCTGGACAATAAACTGTTTCCTTTGTACCAGGAGAGAGTCACATGACCCACATTCACAGCTGAACACAGCAATGAACATCTGGACACTGATGATGATGAACAGTCTGAAGAGTCTCTGGTGATGGCAGGAACAGGGAGAGGAGCTGAAAAATATATAAAAAAATAGAAGTCATTGATATGTTTACAAGTAGGCCTACAACTCAATGCAGCAGTTTTTGATTAACATGATTAGTATTTACAAGGTAGCAATGTACTTAAATTAATTCCTTAAATTTTGTGTCTTTTATAATTAATTCAGCATCATACAGACGCTCATCATACAGACTCTGCCTTTGTTGTGCTATCTGTTTGTGCTATTTTTCAATTTCAGTTTCATGTTTTCAGGCAATGGTCAGACACCAGCAAACACAGTCATGGTCGATAAACAGGCAGTAGATCAGAGCAGGTGGAGAACAATCACAGATTAGAAACAAAGCAAATAGTACAAAAGGCAGGCAGCAGAGAATCATAAACGGGGAACAAACTGGGTCATAACAGGCATGCAAAACAAGAATAAATGCTCAGAAATGCAAACCGGAGTAATACAAGATTTCGCAAAGAGGAATGGTGAAGAGACCAGGGAACGGCCATGGAATGAGCAGCAGCTGAGCAATATAATCAGTGCCAGGTACGGGGCTGATGGGAAATGTAGTGTGTAAGCGTAATAGTCAATATTCGGGTGAGGGAGCCCTCTGATGGCCACAGGAGGGAATCACAGAGGTTGTCTATGTGACATAATATCTATTCTTTGCAGCTTTTCTAACAGTGCACCTAAAACTTCAACACTGTTGTTTTGCTTCCTTGTAAGCACTGGCATTTCATTCAGGAAGTGCAAAACAATATCATATTAACAATTTATTTATAAACTGCGTGTAGAAAATAGGTTTTTGTTTCACTTTGCCAGTTATTAAATACTTATGAATAACCAGATTGATCAGGAGAATCCCAGATTGATCACAGTCTGGATCATCATGGAGAGAATCACTTTACTCACCGTAGACAGTAACAATAAATCTCTTGTATAAAGTTCCTCTTCTGATGATCAGTAGTTTATAAAGTCCAGTGTGTTCAGATCTGATGTTTCTGATGGTCAGAGATCCAGTTTGACTGTCCATCTGGAGTATTTTCTCAAATATCATACCAGTGGCATCTATATAGATGTTCTGTCTGTGAATTTCAGCTATACGCACTTCTTGAGGTCCAAACATCCACAGTATATGATCATCTCTCTGTACTTCAGTAACATCAGTGTTTAGAGAGACTGAATCTCCCTCCATCACTGACACTGACTTCACTCTATCTGTGTCACCAAACACACCTGAAAAAAAAAAAAAAACACAAACAAGCTCCAATTAAGTATGATAAATAAAAAACATTCAAGATCAAATATATTTATGAGGAAGATCAACTAGAACAAAATTGCACTAAATAAATAACACCATGGAAAGAGACTTCACACTAATAACCTGTTAGTAACTGACCCTTCACAAATAAACTAATAAAATAGAAAAATGACAGGCTTTTATTATTATTATTTCTAAAGATGTTTATGACGTACCATTCAACAGCATGAAAAACAGACCAAAGAAAGATGCGCTGTGAATCATTTTTCTGAACTTCTCAAAAACTCAACAGAATACAGCTAAACATGCGTGAGAAAAAACATTTAAACTCTCCAGTATCCATTCTCTGGTCTCAGGTGTAGTTCACAAGTTCCTTCACATTTTCAGTAACAAAAATACATCCATAGGAAGAATTAAAAGCAATAAATAATCAAATGAAGATTCCATTAGGTTCACATTTTTAAGAGTTCGTTCTGAAAAAGGATCTAGGCGTAGCCTGTATATGGTGCACTCTACACACACACACACACACACACACACACACACACACACACACCCCGCTCTCTCTCTCTCTCTCTCTCTCTCTCTCTCTCGACTCTTTTTATAGTCATCAGTTTTATCTCCATTAGAACAAACAGCGCTTAGTTCTGATGAACTTTATTGTGAATCCCTATATGTTTCATATATAATTTTGTAAAATAATTTTGTCAAGAAGTAATTTTAATAATTCACCAGTTTATATACTTTCACATTAAATCTGATCTAATCTGATCATCTCAAACTGTTGCTGAGTTGTATAATTTGTAAAGGGCCCATCAATTATTTTTACAGTGCTCTTGATGCATTGGTCCAAGATTTCCAAGAAGAGTGTTTTCAGGAATGATAATATGTTTATTTACTGTAGATAAGGAGGAAACTCTGGGAGGATCCAGGGTTTATCTGGGAAGATCTCCTCATGACACGTCTTTAAACACATTTATATGAGGCATGAACAAATAAAAGTTGACTAATATTATATTGAATTTGTTGTGTATTCAATACCCATTATTCTAAGGAACTCATGTGATATGCAAATAGTAGGGACGAGGGTGAGGCACAGCAGACACAGTGGGATAAAACTTGATGCCGCTCGCAAATAGTGTCTAGGAGTTTATCCGGGATTAATGGATATAGATTTCTTTGTCTGTGCACACATTTTCAGCAACACAGCCATTTTCTTTTCTCCATAATTTACTAAGAGATTCAACCAGACTGAAACTGTCATGTAAAGGCTGATTCACACTTCACCAACAGAAGCAGATCACCAGAATACAGTTCGCCACTTCCCAGACATTCCCACATCCTACAAACACTGAATCAACATATTCATTTAATAAGTGCTGACCAACGGCAACAGGGGATCTGACAAAACCCAAACGTGACTCTCTCATTGACAGGGTCTGAATGACTGTGTTCTGCAAACCACAGAGTTTACATCAGGTAACATCAGGATGCTTCCAGGTATGGATTCAGAAATGTACATTATGTTCATATAGAGTATAGAGTATCATATAGAGTAGAATGGTAGGATGCTATTCAAACAGTGACAATGTATGACCCCTAGACCACCAAGAAACCGAAACTTTGTTCTTCTCAGTTAACATCTAGAGGGTTTTTTTCTTTCGAAACCTTGGGTTCTGGTAGGCCACCATTTCCTTCACAGCTAAGACAAAACATCTTGTAACTTTCTCACGATTGGACATGTTCAGAGAAGACAAGCACCAAACCTTAAAAAGTGTCTGTTGCTGTTGATCGGCATATGTTGGTGCAATAATAATGGGTCCTGTTCAGTTTTAACCTAAAACAACATGAAACAATCTTATAGTAGACGTACAATGCTGTTTATTACTGTTTATTACAATGCTCTCAAACTCAGACTAACACCACTGTAAGATAAACTGAACCTCAGATACTTTGATCTCCTGAGATATGGACAGCACAAACACATACAGCCATTTGTCTCCACACCCCACAGAGTGAAGTTGCAGGAAAGCTTCTTTCCATCCTGTACTTCCTTCACATTTGCTCCTTCTCCCCCACTTCCTTCCCCTTACCCATTCCTCCCATCGCTCAGTTCACTTAAAAATATTATATACAAATTATAATGTTCTGTCAAAGCAAGTGAATTAACAGTCATGTTTGGTATCGTTTGAAATGTCTCAGTGCAACTGGTACAATGGTCTCATCTACATGGAAGTAAACCAAAGGTATTAAAGGTTTTAAGAGTTTTAGAAATACTTTGGTTCCAACTGTGGGTGTGCCCCTTTCCCAGGGTCTTTCATCCAAATTACCTCCTCCACAGCAACCCACTGAGCAAATTATGTCCAGAAGACGTCTTTTTGAGGTCTTGGCTCAGGTTGAAAAGACATCCACTGAGGGGCCAGAATGAAAGTTTTTATGACGTATTTTTTTGACGTCTTCTGGACATCCGATATAGACGAACACGCAGAATCACCAAAGGAGAAAATCACAATTTTTAAGCGACCATCGTGGAGATGAGTGTTTGCTTTAGTTGAGCTCTTGACCCTTGACTTTTTATATTAGATTTTGTTTGGGCTGTTGTAACTGAGTCATAACAGCCAGACAAGCGAGGATATTGGATGATCTTTATCAATATAATGTGTGGCACAAATTGCATTCATAGTCCATATCTAATATTTTCCAATGTCTTGTACCTTTGACGGTGTTAACCGTGGTGTCACGTGGATGGGAATATGTATGGAAATGATATGCAGATGAGGTTATGCATAGTAAAACTAGGCGTCGTAAGCTCCATATATGGTGATTTCGGGGAGGAGACAGGGTGGAGATGCACATACGCACAATCTTCCGCTGACTGGGATTTATAAAGGGATTTGTGCGCAGGTTCTGGCGTACGCATGGTTTTAAAAAAAAATTTTTGTGCGTACGCAGAATCTAGCTTTTGTGCGTATGTACAATTTTAGTAGGGATCCTACGCACGGTTTTATAAATGAGACCCCTGGTCCGTGTGTAATCCACATGTACCAGACATTAGCTGGATCTGGGCCACATGTTGTTGTTTGGGAAACAATAGTGTATTTGTTATTTTGGATCTTTAATCCAGTTTTATCCTAAAATAATGTAGGCCTAAAATAACATTGCATCAAAGAACTTTAAGAAACAAGACCTCAATTTGAATTGTTAAATATCATTTTAACCTTTTTAGAAATCCACATTTGAAGTCCCTTGTGGGGAAAGTCAGTTCACTGATCGGCCATATTTGCAATGCCTCTGTCTGAGTAGACAGAGTAGAAGTCCTATGTATTTGAATAGGGAAATTCAGAAATCTTAAAAACTGTTTGCCATACATAACATTTCAGCAACAAAATCTGACATGAACTACCCCATAAATTTTGTTTCTTATGCTCAGCATTAAAAAACGTATATTTCAGGCTGGACGAGCCATTGCACATGTGGCTCCAAATGTTGACAAGCTGAGATGTTGGCTCCCTCTAGTGTCATGAGTTTTACACACACACAAGCAAATAATCAGACTATTTTGAGTTATTCGTTAGTCAAATAATTTCTGTATATTAGTCCATGATCAACATCTTCCTTTAAAACATATGACATACTTGCATATTTGGACTGAAGCATTAAGTTAAAATTAAAAGATTCTTCCTAGAGTTTTGTTTTGTTTGTAACACTGATATTAACACATGAAGAGTTCAGTACAGATTTCTGCTGAGCTCAGAGCTAAAATGTAAATTACAGAGGAATAATTTGAGCATTAGCTGCACAAACATGTCCTGTCTGACAAACTGAACAACTAACCACAGACAACGGCCGTTAGTGGTGAGATTAAAATGGGCGCCAAACATTCAGAGTCTATTTAACACTTGAAGAAAGTTATCTGTTAACTTCACCATTCATATACAGAAATCATTTCACTTTTAACAAGTGTTTTCTCAACATTGCATATCTAATCAACTGTAGAATTACAATATATTGAATAATACATCAGGAATTGCCACTTTTCATATATTGTAAAATATGTGACAGTATATTTACTAATATATCATAATGCATGTAATTTTATATTGAGTAATATACTTTATAATATATAAATGTATAAGTGAACAGATATGTTATTGCATGTATATAAGTATATTGCAGATAGATTTACTCATGCTGCCTGACAATTTCAAACTGAGAGTTTAAACAAAGTGAAATTTCAGCAATGAACCTCCAGCTTCACCATCGACTTCAACATCACACTCTAGAGGAATCACAACCAACTCAAATAAACACTTGTTACAAGTGAGGTCTGCAGAAGAGCATCTCTGAACGCACAACACATCCAACCTTGAAGCAGATGATCTACAGCAGCAGAAGCACCGGTGTCACTCCTGTCAGCTAAAGACAGGAAAATGAGGCTACAATTTACACAAACTCACCAACACTGGACAATAGAAGATTGGAAAAATGTTGCCTGGTCTGATGAGTTTTCAGGCAACAGATAGAAAATTATTTTGATACACAATATTAGTCTTCACTGAATGTGTTGATAGTTCACAGCTGTCTCTGTTCTGCCCACATCCAGCAATGATTTCTGTTAGATATGGAGAGAAACATTCATATCACAAATTAATAAGTAATCTGATCTATAAGTAAAACCCTGTTGAATAGGCTGTAACCGAGAACCAGATTTAAATTTAACAAAATATCCATGAGCCGAATGATGAGTGGTTTCATTCGCGGGTCTACGTTCATTTTTCCACCAATGTGAGTGAAAGGAGCCTATAGTATACTCTGACAGAGACTCCCACAGAGTGATCAGATAAAGTGTTCACTGACCTGTGGCAGATCTCTCATCTGAAGACAGTAGATGATCTGTGTGTATTCAGACTCTGTGATTTTCAGATCTACAAACACATTAATATGTGGATCAGTGTGAGGAGAATTTGTGTAATGATAACATATACAGGATCTTACCGTACTCTGAAGCGAATGTGTACAGAATGTTGGTTCAGCAAAATGCATGTCTTAACTGTCTTAGCTATTTTAATAATAGTCAGACATTTAATAAATGAACACACACATAATTAACTTAAAATGGTCATTTTAAATATATATATATAGATTTTTGCAAATCAATTCTTGCCTTTGTTTCCTGGTTGTTTACAGTTTCTTCTGTATATCAAACCTGCAATTACAGCTATTACCACCAGCAGCGCTATAAAAGCTACTGCCATCATGAAACTTGAATGTTGGCCTGTAACAGAAAATAGTCATTAGTCTATTATGAATATAATACAGTTTAAAATAAATCATTATGGTTATGGAAATTTGATTTAACATGTTAGGTTTCACTTAAGCATGTGTTTAAGTAAAGAAGCCTTCATTAATATTTTCATGTCTATATGATAAAGAGTCCTAATATCTGTCAGGTCTTACAGCTCACAACTTATATTTACAACCATTAAAAATGATTTGATGAACACCATTTGTTTCACTATGCTAATTAATGTATTTCCTATTGAAACAGGATGTTTTGGTAAGACAAATTAATTTATGTAAATTTTTAAACTGCCAATAAGCTTCAAGTTATTACAAATGTTATTACACCATGATTGGCTAGTCAAAAGCAGGTTGTACTTATGAATTTGGTTGTGGAATAAATGACAGAGTATTTTAAGTTGTTTCCGCTGTTATAATGAGACAAAATCATTTGGCATTGTGCCAATTTGTGTCATGACCCCAAAACCAAGTTACGCTCTGAACTGTGTAACTGTGAATTCTGTGTACCATTACACTCCTACAAAACAGATTAACTCAAAGCAAACGTGGATTAAAAGCCACAAAATGTAACATAATTTGTGAATTAAGAGATGATGCCGTACCTGCACATGTCTGACAGAGTTGAGTGTTGTCCAGATGTTTGGTCTGGTTTCTGATGGGATTGTTGATCACACAGCTGTAGGTGTTTTTATCCTGATATTCCACCTCCAGAGGTAGAGAGAGACTGATGCTGAGATCAGACACACTGATGCTGGACAATAAACTGTTTCCTTTGTACCAGGAGAGAGTCACATGACCCACATTCACAGCTGAACACAGCAATGAACATCTGGACACTGATGATGATGAACAGTCTGAAGAGTCTCTGGTGATGGCAGGAACAGGGAGAGGAGCTGAAAAATATATAAAAAAATAGAAGTCATTGATATGTTTACAAGTAGGCCTACAACTCAATGCAGCAGTTTTTGATTAACATGATTAGTATTTACAAGGTAGCAATGTACTTAAATTAATTCCTTAAATTTTGTGTCTTTTATAATTAATTCAGCATCATACAGACGCTCATCATACAGACTCTGCCTTTGTTGTGCTATCTGTTTGTGCTATTTTTCAATTTCAGTTTCATGTTTTCAGGCAATGGTCAGACACCAGCAAACACAGTCATGGTCGATAAACAGGCAGTAGATCAGAGCAGGTGGAGAACAATCACAGATTAGAAACAAAGCAAATAGTACAAAAGGCAGGCAGCAGAGAATCATAAACGGGGAACAAACTGGGTCATAACAGGCATGCAAAACAAGAATAAATGCTCAGAAATGCAAACCGGAGTAATACAAGATTTCGCAAAGAGGAATGGTGAAGAGACCAGGGAACGGCCATGGAATGAGCAGCAGCTGAGCAATATAATCAGTGCCAGGTACGGGGCTGATGGGAAATGTAGTGTGTAAGCGTAATAGTCAATATTCGGGTGAGGGAGCCCTCTGATGGCCACAGGAGGGAATCACAGAGGTTGTCTATGTGACATAATATCTATTCTTTGCAGCTTTTCTAACAGTGCACCTAAAACTTCAACACTGTTGTTTTGCTTCCTTGTAAGCACTGGCATTTCATTCAGGAAGTGCAAAACAATATCATATTAACAATTTATTTATAAACTGCGTGTAGAAAATAGGTTTTTGTTTCACTTTGCCAGTTATTAAATACTTATGAATAACCAGATTGATCAGGAGAATCCCAGATTGATCACAGTCTGGATCATCATGGAGAGAATCACTTTACTCACCGTAGACAGTAACAATAAATCTCTTGTATAAAGTTCCTCTTCTGATGATCAGTAGTTTATAAAGTCCAGTGTGTTCAGATCTGATGTTTCTGATGGTCAGAGATCCAGTTTGACTGTCCATCTGGAGTATTTTCTCAAATATCATACCAGTGGCATCTATATAGATGTTCTGTCTGTGAATTTCAGCTATACGCACTTCTTGAGGTCCAAACATCCACAGTATATGATCATCTCTCTGTACTTCAGTAACATCAGTGTTTAGAGAGACTGAATCTCCCTCCATCACTGACACTGACTTCACTCTATCTGTGTCACCAAACACACCTGAAAAAAAAAAAAAACACAAAACAAGCTCCAATTAAGTATGATAAATAAAAAACATTCAAGATCAAATATATTTATGAGGAAGATCAACTAGAACAAAATTGCACTAAATAAATAACACCATGGAAAGAGACTTCACACTAATAACCTGTTAGTAACTGACCCTTCACAAATAAACTAATAAAATAGAAAAATGACAGGCTTTTATTATTATTATTTCTAAAGATGTTTATGACGTACCATTCAACAGCATGAAAAACAGACCAAAGAAAGATGCGCTGTGAATCATTTTTCTGAACTTCTCAAAAACTCAACAGAATACAGCTAAACATGCGTGAGAAAAAACATTTAAACTCTCCAGTATCCATTCTCTGGTCTCAGGTGTAGTTCACAAGTTCCTTCACATTTTCAGTAACAAAAATACATCCATAGGAAGAATTAAAAGCAATAAATAATCAAATGAAGATTCCATTAGGTTCACATTTTTAAGAGTTCGTTCTGAAAAAGGATCTAGGCGTAGCCTGTATATGGTGCACTCTACACACACACACACACACACACACACACACACACACACACACCCCGCTCTCTCTCTCTCTCTCTCTCTCTCTCTCTCTCGACTCTTTTTATAGTCATCAGTTTTATCTCCATTAGAACAAACAGCGCTTAGTTCTGATGAACTTTATTGTGAATCCCTATATGTTTCATATATAATTTTGTAAAATAATTTTGTCAAGAAGTAATTTTAATAATTCACCAGTTTATATACTTTCACATTAAATCTGATCTAATCTGATCATCTCAAACTGTTGCTGAGTTGTATAATTTGTAAAGGGCCCATCAATTATTTTTACAGTGCTCTTGATGCATTGGTCCAAGATTTCCAAGAAGAGTGTTTTCAGGAATGATAATATGTTTATTTACTGTAGATAAGGAGGAAACTCTGGGAGGATCCAGGGTTTATCTGGGAAGATCTCCTCATGACACGTCTTTAAACACATTTATATGAGGCATGAACAAATAAAAGTTGACTAATATTATATTGAATTTGTTGTGTATTCAATACCCATTATTCTAAGGAACTCATGTGATATGCAAATAGTAGGGACGAGGGTGAGGCACAGCAGACACAGTGGGATAAAACTTGATGCCGCTCGCAAATAGTGTCTAGGAGTTTATCCGGGATTAATGGATATAGATTTCTTTGTCTGTGCACACATTTTCAGCAACACAGCCATTTTCTTTTCTCCATAATTTACTAAGAGATTCAACCAGACTGAAACTGTCATGTAAAGGCTGATTCACACTTCACCAACAGAAGCAGATCACCAGAATACAGTTCGCCACTTCCCAGACATTCCCACATCCTACAAACACTGAATCAACATATTCATTTAATAAGTGCTGACCAACGGCAACAGGGGATCTGACAAAACCCAAACGTGACTCTCTCATTGACAGGGTCTGAATGACTGTGTTCTGCAAACCACAGAGTTTACATCAGGTAACATCAGGATGCTTCCAGGTATGGATTCAGAAATGTACATTATGTTCATATAGAGTATAGAGTATCATATAGAGTAGAATGGTAGGATGCTATTCAAACAGTGACAATGTATGACCCCTAGACCACCAAGAAACCGAAACTTTGTTCTTCTCAGTTAACATCTAGAGGGTTTTTTTCTTTCGAAACCTTGGGTTCTGGTAGGCCACCATTTCCTTCACAGCTAAGACAAAACATCTTGTAACTTTCTCACGATTGGACATGTTCAGAGAAGACAAGCACCAAACCTTAAAAAGTGTCTGTTGCTGTTGATCGGCATATGTTGGTGCAATAATAATGGGTCCTGTTCAGTTTTAACCTAAAACAACATGAAACAATCTTATAGTAGACGTACAATGCTGTTTATTACTGTTTATTACAATGCTCTCAAACTCAGACTAACACCACTGTAAGATAAACTGAACCTCAGATACTTTGATCTCCTGAGATATGGACAGCACAAACACATACAGCCATTTGTCTCCACACCCCACAGAGTGAAGTTGCAGGAAAGCTTCTTTCCATCCTGTACTTCCTTCACATTTGCTCCTTCTCCCCCACTTCCTTCCCCTTACCCATTCCTCCCATCGCTCAGTTCACTTAAAAATATTATATACAAATTATAATGTTCTGTCAAAGCAAGTGAATTAACAGTCATGTTTGGTATCGTTTGAAATGTCTCAGTGCAACTGGTACAATGGTCTCATCTACATGGAAGTAAACCAAAGGTATTAAAGGTTTTAAGAGTTTTAGAAATACTTTGGTTCCAACTGTGGGTGTGCCCCTTTCCCAGGGTCTTTCATCCAAATTACCTCCTCCACAGCAACCCACTGAGCAAATTATGTCCAGAAGACGTCTTTTTGAGGTCTTGGCTCAGGTTGAAAAGACATCCACTGAGGGGCCAGAATGAAAGTTTTTATGACGTATTTTTTTGACGTCTTCTGGACATCCGATATAGACGAACACGCAGAATCACCAAAGGAGAAAATCACAATTTTTAAGCGACCATCGTGGAGATGAGTGTTTGCTTTAGTTGAGCTCTTGACCCTTGACTTTTTATATTAGATTTTGTTTGGGCTGTTGTAACTGAGTCATAACAGCCAGACAAGCGAGGATATTGGATGATCTTTATCAATATAATGTGTGGCACAAATTGCATTCATAGTCCATATCTAATATTTTCCAATGTCTTGTACCTTTGACGGTGTTAACCGTGGTGTCACGTGGATGGGAATATGTATGGAAATGATATGCAGATGAGGTTATGCATAGTAAAACTAGGCGTCGTAAGCTCCATATATGGTGATTTCGGGGAGGAGACAGGGTGGAGATGCACATACGCACAATCTTCCGCTGACTGGGATTTATAAAGGGATTTGTGCGCAGGTTCTGGCGTACGCATGGTTTTAAAAAAAAATTTTTGTGCGTACGCAGAATCTAGCTTTTGTGCGTATGTACAATTTTAGTAGGGATCCTACGCACGGTTTTATAAATGAGACCCCTGGTCCGTGTGTAATCCACATGTACCAGACATTAGCTGGATCTGGGCCACATGTTGTTGTTTGGGAAACAATAGTGTATTTGTTATTTTGGATCTTTAATCCAGTTTTATCCTAAAATAATGTAGGCCTAAAATAACATTGCATCAAAGAACTTTAAGAAACAAGACCTCAATTTGAATTGTTAAATATCATTTTAACCTTTTTAGAAATCCACATTTGAAGTCCCTTGTGGGGAAAGTCAGTTCACTGATCGGCCATATTTGCAATGCCTCTGTCTGAGTAGACAGAGTAGAAGTCCTATGTATTTGAATAGGGAAATTCAGAAATCTTAAAAACTGTTTGCCATACATAACATTTCAGCAACAAAATCTGACATGAACTACCCCATAAATTTTGTTTCTTATGCTCAGCATTAAAAAACGTATATTTCAGGCTGGACGAGCCATTGCACATGTGGCTCCAAATGTTGACAAGCTGAGATGTTGGCTCCCTCTAGTGTCATGAGTTTTACACACACACAAGCAAATAATCAGACTATTTTGAGTTATTCGTTAGTCAAATAATTTCTGTATATTAGTCCATGATCAACATCTTCCTTTAAAACATATGACATACTTGCATATTTGGACTGAAGCATTAAGTTAAAATTAAAAGATTCTTCCTAGAGTTTTGTTTTGTTTGTAACACTGATATTAACACATGAAGAGTTCAGTACAGATTTCTGCTGAGCTCAGAGCTAAAATGTAAATTACAGAGGAATAATTTGAGCATTAGCTGCACAAACATGTCCTGTCTGACAAACTGAACAACTAACCACAGACAACGGCCGTTAGTGGTGAGATTAAAATGGGCGCCAAACATTCAGAGTCTATTTAACACTTGAAGAAAGTTATCTGTTAACTTCACCATTCATATACAGAAATCATTTCACTTTTAACAAGTGTTTTCTCAACATTGCATATCTAATCAACTGTAGAATTACAATATATTGAATAATACATCAGGAATTGCCACTTTTCATATATTGTAAAATATGTGACAGTATATTTACTAATATATCATAATGCATGTAATTTTATATTGAGTAATATACTTTATAATATATAAATGTATAAGTGAACAGATATGTTATTGCATGTATATAAGTATATTGCAGATAGATTTACTCATGCTGCCTGACAATTTCAAACTGAGAGTTTAAACAAAGTGAAATTTCAGCAATGAACCTCCAGCTTCACCATCGACTTCAACATCACACTCTAGAGGAATCACAACCAACTCAAATAAACACTTGTTACAAGTGAGGTCTGCAGAAGAGCATCTCTGAACGCACAACACATCCAACCTTGAAGCAGATGATCTACAGCAGCAGAAGCACCGGTGTCACTCCTGTCAGCTAAAGACAGGAAAATGAGGCTACAATTTACACAAACTCACCAACACTGGACAATAGAAGATTGGAAAAATGTTGCCTGGTCTGATGAGTTTTCAGGCAACAGATAGAAAATTATTTTGATACACAATATTAGTCTTCACTGAATGTGTTGATAGTTCACAGCTGTCTCTGTTCTGCCCACATCCAGCAATGATTTCTGTTAGATATGGAGAGAAACATTCATATCACAAATTAATAAGTAATCTGATCTATAAGTAAAACCCTGTTGAATAGGCTGTAACCGAGAACCAGATTTAAATTTAACAAAATATCCATGAGCCGAATGATGAGTGGTTTCATTCGCGGGTCTACGTTCATTTTTCCACCAATGTGAGTGAAAGGAGCCTATAGTATACTCTGACAGAGACTCCCACAGAGTGATCAGATAAAGTGTTCACTGACCTGTGGCAGATCTCTCATCTGAAGACAGTAGATGATCTGTGTGTATTCAGACTCTGTGATTTTCAGATCTACAAACACATTAATATGTGGATCAGTGTGAGGAGAATTTGTGTAATGATAACATATACAGGATCTTACCGTACTCTGAAGCGAATGTGTACAGAATGTTGGTTCAGCAAAATGCATGTCTTAACTGTCTTAGCTATTTTAATAATAGTCAGACATTTAATAAATGAACACACACATAATTAACTTAAAATGGTCATTTTAAATATATATATATAGATTTTTGCAAATCAATTCTTGCCTTTGTTTCCTGGTTGTTTACAGTTTCTTCTGTATATCAAACCTGCAATTACAGCTATTACCACCAGCAGCGCTATAAAAGCTACTGCCATCATGAAACTTGAATGTTGGCCTGTAACAGAAAATAGTCATTAGTCTATTATGAATATAATACAGTTTAAAATAAATCATTATGGTTATGGAAATTTGATTTAACATGTTAGGTTTCACTTAAGCATGTGTTTAAGTAAAGAAGCCTTCATTAATATTTTCATGTCTATATGATAAAGAGTCCTAATATCTGTCAGGTCTTACAGCTCACAACTTATATTTACAACCATTAAAAATGATTTGATGAACACCATTTGTTTCACTATGCTAATTAATGTATTTCCTATTGAAACAGGATGTTTTGGTAAGACAAATTAATTTATGTAAATTTTTAAACTGCCAATAAGCTTCAAGTTATTACAAATGTTATTACACCATGATTGGCTAGTCAAAAGCAGGTTGTACTTATGAATTTGGTTGTGGAATAAATGACAGAGTATTTTAAGTTGTTTCCGCTGTTATAATGAGACAAAATCATTTGGCATTGTGCCAATTTGTGTCATGACCCCAAAACCAAGTTACGCTCTGAACTGTGACTTCTGTGTACCGTTACACTCCTACAAAACAGATTAACTCAAAGCAAACATGGATTAAAAGCCACAAAATTTAACACAATTTGTGAACAAGAGATGACGCTGTACCTGCACATGTGTGAGTCTGACAGAGTTGAGTGATGTCCAGATGTTGAGTCTGGTTTCTGATGGGATTGTTCAGCACACAGCTGTAGGTGTTTTTATCCTGATATTCCACCTCCAGAGGTAGAGAGAGACTGATGCTGAGATCAGACACACTGATGCTGGACAATAAACTGTTTCCTTTGTACCAGGAGAGAGTCACATGACTCAAATCCATCACTGTACACACCAATGAACAATTTGATGATGATGATGATGATGAACAGTCTGAAGAGTCTCTGGTGATGACAGGAACAGGGAGAGGAGCTGGAAAATATAAAACATAAAAGTCATTGACATCTTAATAAGTAGGCCTACAACTTAATGCAGCAGTTTTTGATTAACATAATTAGTATTTACAAGGTAATGTATTGAAATTAATTCATTCAATTTTGTGTTTTCTATAATTCAGCATGAACCGCTCATCAGACTCTGCCTTTGTTGTGCTAGTTTTCAATTTCATGTTTTCAAAAATGAAGATTAGGTTTAGATGAAAGGAACAAAATCTCCCTTCGATTTTACTGGTGCTTTCAAAATGTAACATACATTCTGTTGTATTTGCATATTGAATTGGGTTACACTTTATTTTACAGTATGTGTACTTACAGTGTACTCACCCAAAAAAGTACTGGGTAATATAATGTAACTAAATGGGTTAAGGTTAGGTTAGGTTCAGGGTTAGTACCTATAGTTATAACTCAGTTATTGTAATTGCTATAAGTACATAATATGTATATGTGGAACAGGACTGTAAAATAAAGTGCAACCTTGAATTGCATATTGTATTATGATTGGTTTTCATTCTTATATTAGTTTATTCATCTGAAGTGCATTTTTCTATTAATCTCTATTCTTTACAGCAACTTCCTTCAGGAAGTGCAAAAGAACATCATATTAACAATTTATTTATAAACTCAATGTAAAAACTCGGTTTTGTTTTTCACTTTTGCCAGTTATTAAGTACTTATGAATAAGCAGATTGATCAGGAGAAGTTTGATCACAGTCTGGATCATCATGGAGAGCATCACTTTACTCACCGTAGACAGTAACATTGAATCTCGGATATGTAGTTCTTCTGATGTTGCTGATGAAGATCTGTAGTTTATAAAGTCCAGTGTGTTCAGATCTGATGTTTCTGATGGTCAGAGATCCAGTTTGATTCTCCATCTGGAGTCTGTCTCTGAAACTCTCAATATTAAATAATTTGATGTTCTGGTTATATATTTCAGCTATACGTGCATCTTGAGGTCCAAACATCCACACTATCTGATCATCTCTCTGAACTTCAGTAACATCAGTGTTTAGAGTGACAGAATCTCCCTCCATCACTGACACTGACTTCACTTCATCTGCCTCAACTCCAAACACACCTGAAGAAAAACACAAACAAGCTTTTTTTAAGTAGGATAAATAAAAAAACATTCAAAATCAAATATATTTATGAGGAAGATCAACTAGCACAAAATTGCACTAAATAAATATCACCATGGAAAGGGACTTTAACTAATTAACAAACTAATAACCAGTTAGTAAGTGACCATTCACAAATAAACAAATAAAATAGAAATATGACAGGCTTTTATTATTATTATTTCAAAAGATGTTTATGACGTACCATTCAACAGCATGAAAAACAGACCAAAGAAAGATGCGCTGTGAATCATTTTTCTGAACTTCTCAAAAACTCATGAATGACATGCGTGAGAAAAAACATTTAAACTCTCCAGTATCCATTCTCTGGTCTCAGGTGTAGTTCACAAGTTCCTTCACATTTTCAATAACAAAAATACATCCATAGGAAGAATTAAAAGCAATAAATAATCAAAATGAAGATTCCATTAGGTTCACATTTTTAAGAGTCTGTTCTGAAAAAGGATCTAGGCGTAGCCTGTATACGCTACACTCTACACACACACACACGCACACACACACACACACACACACACACACACACACACCCCTCTCTCTCTCTCTCTCTCTCTCTCTCTCTCTCTCTCGACTGTTTCTATAGTGATCAGTTTTATCTCCACTAGACCAAGCAGCGCTTAGTTCTGATGAACTTTATTGTGAATCCCTCTCCTAATTCCTGTTCATTCAAAGTAGATAATAGTTTTTATATTTAATATATAATTTTATATATTATATATAATCTTCTAAAATAATTTTGTCAAGAAGTATTTTTATTTTAATAATTTACCAGTTTACATACTTTCACATTAAATCAGCATGCTTTCTTCTCAGTTAACATCTAGATGTTTTTTTTCTTTTGAAACCTTGGGTTCTGGTAGGCCACCATTTCCTTCACAGCTAAGACAAATCATCTGGTAACTTTCTCACGATTGGACATGTTCAATCAGCAAGAACAAGAGCCAAACCCAACAAAGCGTCTCTTGATCGGCATATGTTGGTGCAATAATAATGGGTCCTGTTCAGTTTTAACCTAAAACAACATGAAACAATCTTGAAGTAGACGTACAATGCTGTTTATATATATGTGGAAATGCAATTAGTGGCCAAGCACAAAATGTTTTCTGTTCATAATCTCACAGTGGCTCTCAAACTCAGACTAGCGCCACCATCAGGTCAAAAATATTTACAAACCATTGAAAGTTTTCTGGTCTTTACCTTTTGAAAACTGTTTCCCCCAACGTCCCAAAACATTTGATAAACATTTAAACCTTCACCATTCAAATGCACCAGTCCTGATCAAATGGATGTATTCAAAACAAACTGCTATGATGACGGTGAAGCTGTAGCATGTTTCCATATTCTTATATCAAAACATGCCCTGAGCAGCCATAGTAAATATCACTAAACAATCTATTTTCATACCAATCTTTTACCTGCACTAAAATATGCAATCTATTTCCCACAACGTTCTGACAACATTAGTTTCCAGTGAAGCTCAGAGTTTCATAAGAGCTATGAACAGACGCAGCTCTTCACCCACTCATACACCTTATACACACTAACACTCAAGTGCACTCTTGTGTGCCCAACAATAGGTACACCAAAATACCACCTGCTGCATTCAACCAACAACAACAAGAAACACTTGATAGCCTTTACTGACCTAAATAGTTCTGACTTCTGACCACAGGTAGCACTCTGACAAACCGAGCTGCCAGTAAAGACACAAAGAAGCTCATGTTCATACATTTAAAAAAGAAGCCTTCTGCAAAACTGCGTCAATGCAAAAGCATCATGAGAAAAAAATGTTGTGATAAGTATGTCAAGTTTAATATTATTTTACTAAATACTGTAATTAAAGCTGGAGCGCTAACACTGCAATAACTATATGTTCAGCAGATGAGATATATACTTTTTAATGACTTATATATATTCTGTATATACGCAGAAATCATTTCACTTTTAACAAATGTTTTCTCAACATTGTATAACTAATCAACTCCAATTATAATCAATTATACAATTTTTGTAAATTTTGAACACAAAAAAAGTTAAAGATAGCAGCTTTAAAGTACCCCTGCGATTTTAAGTTAATAAGTTAGGTCAATAATAAAATTGTCAGTAATAATAATAATAATAATAATAATAAAGTAAGTTCATAGGTCTGTGATGTCAAACAAACATAAAATATTTTCTTTTATCTTTTTTTTTTTTTTTTTGGCAATTGTTTTATTTTGATTGATTTTTATTTAATAGCTTTTCATTAAACTCATGAACCCCAGTCTGGGAAACCCTGATGTGATTTAATATTTAATGCACTTCATGTTGTTGATAACAAAGAATAGAATATATTTACTTTCTCTCTGTATTTTTATATCAGCATATAAGATAATCATATTCAAATCAATGTGATAAGTTCAAAAGTAATCTAAACGTAATCAAAAAGTAGTCAGATTATATTACCTTAAATGTGATAATTAATTGATTGCCTTACTAACAATTTTTGTCATGCAATTTGAAATCAGTAACCGACTACAATTTGTAAGTGCACTGCACTCAGATGAGCATTATGGGGTGTTCACACAGAACTTGTGTCCCTATGCATGTTTTTAATTGTTTTTCTATGTAAATATGCTCTACGGAAGAGGATTAGGGCCAAGCAATAATAAAAAAATAAAACCATCTCGAGATTGAAGTTGTTAAATTTTGAGAAAAAACTCGTTAAATTTCGAGAAAAAAGTCGAGATAAAATGTTGAGAATAAACTCGTTAAATTACGAGAAAAAAATCGTTAAATTTCAAGAAAAAAGTCAAGATAAAATGTTGAGAATAAACTCGTTAAATTACAAGGAAAAAACTTGTTACATTTCAAGAAAAAAGTCGAGATAAAATGTTGAGAATAAACTCGTTAAATTACGAGAAAAAAATCGTTAAATTTCAAAAAAAAAGTCGAGATAAAATGTTGAGAATAAACTCGTTAAATTACGAGAAAAAACTTGTTACATTTCAAGAAAAAAGTCAAGATAAAACGTTGAGAATAAACTCATTAAATTACGAGAATAAAGTCGTTAAATTACGAGAAAAAAGTCGTTAAATTACGAGAACAAATTCGTTAAATTATGAGAAAAATGTCGTTAAATTTCGAGAAAAAAGTCGAGATAAAATGTTGAGAATAAAGTCATTAAATTAACGAATTTATTCTCGTAATTTAACGAATTTGTTCTCGTAATTTAACGACTTTTTTCTCGTAATTTAATGAGTTTATTCTCAACATTTTATCTCGACTTTTTTCTCGAAATTTAACAACTTTAATCTCGAGATGGTTTCATTTTTTTATTATTGCTTGGCCCTAATCCTCTTCCGTATCTAGATGTGTTTTTGATCTTTGCAGAAATCTGTCAGAGGCCCATTATGGAAATAATTGGTATATGGTTTTATATCTGTCTGTAACCCCCTCTGGTGGTGTTTGTTTAATATAAACTCAAGAACCTCCAGCTACAGAGGAGTCACAACCATCATGGGGTTTAGGGAATGGTCCGAAAAATAGAAATTATCCAGTGAGCGGCAGTTCTGTGTGAAAATGCCTTGTTGATGCAAGAGGTCAGAGGAGAACGGCTAGACTGGTTTGGGCTGATAGAAAGACAACAGTAACCCAAATAAACACTTGTTACAACTGAGGTCTGCAGAAGAGCATCTCTGAACGCACAACACGTCGAACCTTGAAGCAGATGATCTCCTGTCAGCTAAAGACAGGAAAATGAGGATACAATTTACAATTGACTCACCAGCACTGGACAACAGAAGATTGGAAAAACGTTGCCTGGTCTGATGAGTTTTCAGGCAACAGATAAAAAAAAAATTATTTTGATACACAATATTAGTCTTCACTGAATGTGTTGATAGTTCACAGCTGTCTCTGTTCTGCCCACATCCAGCAATGATTTCTGTTAGATATGGAGAGAAACACTCATATCACAAATTAATAAGTTATCTGATCTATAAGTAAAACCCTGTTGAATAGGCTGTAACCGAGAACCAGATTTAAATTTAACAAATTATCCATGAGCCGAATGATGAGTGGTTTCATTCGTGGGTCTACGTTCATTTTTCCACCAATGTGGGTGAAAGTAGCCTATAGTATACTCTGACAAAGACTCCCGCACAGAGTGATCAGATAAAGTGTTCACTGACCTGTGGCAGATCTCTCATCTGAAGACAGTAGATGATCTGTGTGTATTCAGACGCTGTGATTTTCATATCTACAAACACATTAATATGTGGATCAGTGTGAGGAGAATTTGTTTATTTAACATCAATATCAGACACTCATCCTGCTCCGATCAGCAGTTATGAGTAAATAAAGCAAAGTTTTCTTTGACATCAGAATGGGTTGTACTGCCATCTAGTGGAACATGATGGCAGACAATGTACAACATTTGAAGTTTAAATGACTTATTGTAAGTGTACCATCTGTTTTCATAAAATTAATAACTTGTAAATAAACATGAATGTAAAATTTTAGTTGCATTTACAATTGAATACTTGGTTTTAACATAAATTACAGCACATATTTGAACATTTTTCACCCAGAAAGTCTCATTAAATGAATCATTTAATGAATTAAGTAATACTTGCCCTCTTGTGTTGTTTGTTTGCAGTTCCTGCTGTTAAAGTATTTCACCAACACAACTACAGCTATGACCAGTATCACTAAACCAGCTGATATCAGTGGAATAAGACGTGACTTCTCAATGACATCTGTATCTGTAATGAATGAAGAAAAAAACAGTAATACATATACATGTAATTGATTATTGCAATGACTCAAACAAGCCACCATAGAACGCTGTAGATCTCAATATAAACTATCATCATGAAATAAAGATATTTGATATGATGGAAACAGAAAAGACAAAATACAAAAGAAATGTTAATGTCTAAGTGACAATGTGAGTTCACTTGAGATCACACTTTTTAAAAAAAAAATCTTTAGTTAAACCTCATTTAGATAAACCAGCACAACAGTTGTGTTACCCTGCTGTATGTACAATTATTAACATCCAACAAAAACTACTAAACAACTCTGACGTACCTTCACATGTATGACAGAGTTGAGTGATGTTCAGATGTTGAGTCTGGTTTCTGATGGGATTGTTCAGCACACAGCTGAAGGTGTTTTTATCCTGATATTCCACCTCCAGAGGTAGAGAGAGACTGATGCTGAGATCAGACACACTGATGCTGGACAATAAACTGTTTCCTTTGTACCAGGAGAGAGTCACATGACTCACATTCACAGCTGAACACAACAATGAACAATTCTGGCTTGAGGATCTTGATCTTGAAAAAGAACAGTCTGAAGAGTCTCTGAAAATTACAGGAACGGGGAGATGAGCTGAAAAATATAAAATATTAAAATCAGTGACATCCTAACAAGTACAACTTAATGCAGCAAACAATTAGTATTTACAAGGTAGCAATGTATTGAAGTTCCTCATAACTGTTATATTTACATATTTAATCTGCGTACTAAATTATGATACATACATCAGTTTATTCATCTAAACTATATTTTACTATTAATCTCTATTCTGTCTCTAAATGTGGGTTTGCAGCTTTCCTAACATTGTCCCTAAAACTTTTGTTTTGCTTCCTTGTAAGCACTGGTATTTCCATCAGGAAGTGCAAAATAATAGCACCAACAATTTATTTATAAACTGAGTGAAATAGGTTTTTGTTTAACTTTTGCCAGTTATTAAGTACTTATGAATAAGCAGATTGATCAGGAGAAGTTTGATCACAGTCTGGATCATCATGAGCATCATTTTTCTCACCGTAAACAGTAACACTGAATCTCTTGTATGAAGTTCCTCTTCTGATGATCTGTAGTTTATAAAGTCCAGTGTGTTCAGATCTGATGTTTCTGATGGTCAGAGATCCAGTTTGACTGTCCATCTGGAGTCTGTCTCCAAATATTCTATTACTCTCATCCATATAGATGTTCTGTCTGTGGATTTCAGCTGTACAATTCTCTCGAAGTCCAAATATCCACAGTATCTGATCATCTCTCTGTATTTCAGTAACATCAGTGTTAAGAGTGACAGAATCTCCCTCCATCACTGACACTGACTTCACTTCATCTGCATCACCAAACACACCTGAAAAAAAAACAAGTTGTTGAACAAATAAACAAATAAAATAGACACATGAGTTTTAACTCGCTTTTTTTTTCAGATGATGTTTATTACGTACCACTTGTTAGCAATAAACACAGATAGAAGAAAGATGCGCTGTGAATCATTTTTCTGAACTTCTCAAAATAGGGTCTAGGAGTTTACGCTGCACTTACATGCTCTCTCTCTCTCTCTCTCTCTCTCTCTCAATGACTGTTTATTTGTGACCAGATATAATCCACTTCCTCTCTATTAGAAGGCACAGAAGTGTGCAGGGAACTGCTGGTGAACTTTAGCTATGGAGTTTAGTGTGATTTTTTTCCCTAATTTCTGTTCTTTTTCATAATTCACCAGTTTTTACCAAGAGTTCTTGCTTCACTTTAAATCAGCATGCTTTTTCTCAATATCTGTCAAAATTAACGAAACAGTAGATCATTGGATGCTCCATAATTCTGATCGTCTGTTTTGTTGTGTCTCAAAATATCTTATTGTTGAGTTGAATCATTTATAAAGGGCCCATCAATTCAATTTATTTTTATAGTGCTCTTGACATTACACATTGGTCCAAAGTAGGTTTTCAAAAAGTGTTTTCAAAATGTTGGTGCCAGTGGAATGTTGATTTGTTTAGATAAGAAGGAAAAATTGGAGGATTCAGGGTTTATTTGGCATACTTATCCTCTTTACACATTTTTAAACACATTTATATGAAGCATGCACACATAAAGATTGTCTAATATTATATTGGATTATTTTATGTATATTCAACACTCTACATTGTTAAAGATCCCTTAGGGTAAGGCACAGCACACACTGAGGGACGACTCTCGATCAAATGTGACTTTCTCACCAACAAAGAATGGTAGAATGGTAGTATGCTATTCCAAACAGTGACAATGTATGACCCCTAGACCACCAAGAAACCATAACAGCTTTATTCTTATCATTTAACATCTAGAGGGTTTTTTTTTCCTTTGACACGTTGGGTTCTGGTAGGCCACCATTTCCTTCTAGCTAAGACATATGTTCAACCAGTGAAAACAATACCAACAGAAGCAGACAATGGAAACAGCATATAAATATCAACAATGGTGATAAAAATAGATAAATAAATGCTTCACGCTGCAAAATGCATGCTGGGCATCACCATAGAACTCCTAATGTACAAGTGCTTGTTGTGAAACACTAATTGCAATTGCTCAAATGTATTATTTTAAAGACATAAAAGGGTCAAGGCCCAACTAAAACAAACACTGACCACCATGATGGTGGCATAAATTGACCAATAAGACACATCTAAACCTCTGTTAATTCTCAATAAGAACTTTAGACGCGTGACAGAAAAAGTCAATCTGGTTAGTAATAAATTAATCAGATCTTTTAATCAAATCTTGAGAGATTTAATGTTTTTTATCTTCAGTTGATTTCATCTAAGGCTGTGGCTGAAGTTAGTTGTAGTTCTTGTGTTTCTCTTTTCTTCAGTGATTCTGCTTGTTAACAGCAGGTGTTCATCATTAATGTTCAATGATCACTTAATTAATTGCTTAACTATCTCATTAACTTTAACTCTGCTTCAGTGTTATTTTAACACTATTTAGAGAGGAGTTGATTTAACTCTGGGGATTTTACTGTGTATGCATTCTAGTTTCCACAAGCACAGGGGCCTGGTAAGGAAGTTTCACAAGAGCTTTTGTGCAGAAGCCGTTCAACCCACTCATACACCTTATACACACTAACACTCAAGTGCACTTGTGTGCCCAATATACATCAAACCAACTGCTGCAACAATAACAAAAAGCTTGATGTTCTGACCTAAATAGATTTGACCACAGGTAACATTCTGACTCTGAACCCGACTAGTAAAAGCTGTAGTAAAGGCACAAAGCAGCTCGTGTTCATTCTACATTTAAAAAAGAGGCCTTATTCCCAGTCGCTTCAATGCAAAAGCACCAAGAAAATTTTTTTTTGTGATAAGCATGTCAAGTTTAATATTTTTATCCAAAATACTGCAATTCATGTTGTAGTGGCAACGCTGCAATAACTATATTCTCGGCATATGAGATGTATCAAAAATTGCTGCAATGAAAAACAAAACTTGACTTACCTCAAAATGAACAAATATAACCTGACTAAGCAGTCTGTTTGACATAAACTCACCAGCCACTTTATTAGGTACACCTTTAGTACCGGGTTGAACCCCTTTTGCCTTCAGTACTGCCTTAATTAATTTTGGCATAGATTCAACAAGGTGCTGGAAACATTCCTCAGAGATTTTGTTCCATATTGACATGATCAGATCACACAGTTGCTGCAGATTTATTGGCTGCACATCCATGATGCAAATTTCTCGTTCCAGCACATCCCAAATGTGCTCTATTGGACTGAGATCTGGTGACTGTGGAGGTCATTGATTTTAAGTCCAGTGAACTCATTGTCATGTTTCAAGAAACCAGTTTGAGATTCTTTGTAACATGGTGTGGTAACCTGCTGGAAGTAGTCATCAGAAGATGGAACACTGTGGTCATAAAGGGATTGGACACAGTCAGTATCAATACTCAGGTAGGCTGTGATATTTAAATGATGCTCAGTTGGTACTAAAGTGTGCCAAGAAAATATTCAACACACCATTACACCACCAGCAGCCTGAATCATTGATACAAGGCAGGATGCATCAATGCGTTAATGTTGTTCAGACCAAAGTCTGACCCTAATATCGCAGCAGAAATTGAGACTCATTCATGACGATGGAACCGGAAGTGCTAATATCCTAACTCATTTCCAGGCTTTGTCCTACAAAAATGCATCATCCTTCCAGCACTCAATTAGCTCTTCTATTTAGACGGCGGGACTAATGCTGCCTTCACATGCTATCAGAATTATTGTAAGAATGAGTTTTCCTAGTTAAAAATTGGATATGAATGCCCAGTCATATTTACTACTGGGAAGTTCAGGGATAATTTTGATACCCAAGTTTCCGAATTGGGTGAACAATAAACTTTAAACATGGTGGATGGAAGAAGGATTGCTGCTGCAGAGGTGGGTAATCCAGGGGTCAAAGAGTAAAAGTCCTGCCATATTTTTATTCCACCCACTGAAGCATTAATGAGATAAATAAGTGATTAATTGAGTGATGATTGAGCATTATTGAAGACACCTGATGATAACAAGCAGAATCACCAAGGGAGAAAATCACAATTTTTAAGTTACCATCATCGAGGTCAGGGTTTGCTTTAGTTGAGCTCTTGACCCTTCACTTTTTAATATTAGATTTTGTTTGGGCAGTTTTAACTGTATTAAAACCAACCAGACAAGCAAAGTTAAAAGATGATCAGGTGTTGTTGGTAATGTTTTCACATAATCATTATTTGATCTGAATCACTGAACTCATTTAGAGCCCAATCTCTGAGTTAGATTTACATTATTGATTACAGCAGCACTGTGATTCTGCAACAGAAGATCAGTAAATAAATGAATAATCATTTAAAATGTATTGTATGTTGTACACACAACAAAAATAGTCTGTATTTGACTGAAATTCCAGAATTGACAGCTAGATAGTGTGGTTAATTTTTAGGCCTATATGGTTGACAATCAATGGTATTGTTAATTATTATTTTGGCTTTAATAAGATTTTCTTAATTAATCGAAGAAACCTGGTATCCTCCATGATTCTTGTTCTCTCCAACAACAAAGCACAACAAATGCAACGAGCTCGTAATCACGACTTCAGAAGTGGAAAGTAGGAAATTTCTGATAGCATGTGAAGGCAGCATATTGCACCATATTGTGCATTGCCCTTTCACCCATTCATAGTAATATTAGTGCAGAATCTTAGTATAGGCCTATACAATCCTAATTTGCATACTTGTGCACTATTCTATTATGTTTAGTTCAAATAGTGTTCAAACTGAAAATTCCAAAAAAAGAAAATGTGTCCTTCAAATAGGCCTACCCGGATAATGCAGTTAACCCCCCATACTTCAAAAATCTACCTGAAATAGTTACCATCCAGGGACTTTGGCATGCTCTTTTCAACATACAATGCTTTGGGACACATTTATTCTAATCTCACATATTATTTAGGATGGATAGTATGTACACTAGGACGCAGGGCTGCTTCAACCTCCAAATGTTGTCCAGCTCTCCGACTCCCTCTAGTGTCACTGACATGAACTCATCCAATTATACAACTGACAGAGTTTACACACACTTTTGAGTTACGTACTAATCAAATAAATACTGTATATTAGTCCTTCCTTTAGAACATGACAAACTTTACCTGCTTGGGCAGACAGTCAGTAAAAAGTAAAATATTCTTTCTATATTTTGTGTTAAAAAAAAATTTATTTGGCACACACACTTATTAAACAATGTTAACACATAAAATGTTCAGTGCAGTTTTAGATAACACTAGATGATAAAAAAAAAAAAATACTAAAAAGGTTTTGTTAAGATTGACATGTTACTACTATGACTTAAAATTAATATTAGCATGTAAATGTCAGCAGGGAATACTACACAAAACACTGAGGATAAGTGCACTTTAAGAACAGGTTGTACATAAAAAACATTTTTTCCCCCTGCTGAGCTCAAAGCAAGCAAGACTGGACATTGCAGCTCAAGCTTATTTAAGAATAAGGATGCAAAGATTTCTGCATTGAGCTGCAATGTCTAGTCTGACAAGCTTAACAACTAAACTAACTAACTTTTTATAAAATGAGCAAACAACAAGTTATCTGGTTAGCATTGTCATTCATATTATTGGCAGTTTCTCAGCTGGAACAGGATTCAGAAGAGCAGAAACCGGAAGGTGTCTTGGCAGTGAGGACTTGGCTTAAGGCAAGAGACAGGACCAAAACATGATAAATTCAAACTTCACACAAATCGTTTTGAAAACCAACCAAGATTTCTGAAGATGGTGGTGCTTAGAAATGCTGGTCTTAATATAAAAGGTAGAGTAAATAACACATTTAAGAAAATATTGGTCCAAAAATCTATTATACATACAAACATGTATAAAAATGTATACATATATATATATATATATATATATATATATATATATATATATATATATATATATATATATATATATATATACAAAGTGGTGTGGAAAAAGTTCTTGATTTTTTTTTTTTTCATGTTTGTCACACTTTAATGTTTCAGATCATCAAACAAATTTAAATATGAATCAAAGATAACACAAGTAAACACAATATGATGTTTTTAAATGAAGGTTTTTATTATGAAGGGAAAACAAAATCCAAACCCACATGGCCCCGTGTGAAAAAGTGCATTAAAAAGCATAACCTAACTGTGGTTTATCACACCTGAGTTCAGTTTCTCTAGCCACACCCAGGCCTGATTACTGCCACACCTGTTCGCAATCAAGAAATCACTTAAATAGGACCTGCCTGACAAAGTGAAGTAGACCAAAAGATCCTCAAAAGCTACACATCATGTTGAGATCCAAAGTAATTTAGGAACAAATGAGAAAGAAAGTAATTGAGATCAGTCTGGAAAAGCTTATAAAGCCATTTCTAAAGCTTTGGGACTCCAGCGAACCACAGTGAGAGCCATTATCCACAAATGGCGAATACATGGAACAGTGGTGAACCTTCCCAGGAGTGGCCGGCCGACCAAAATTACCCCAAGCGACGACTCATCCAAGAGGTCACAAAAGACCCCACAACAACATCCAAAGAACTGCAGGCCTCACTTGCCTCAGTTAATGTCAGTGTTCATGACTCCACCATAAGAAAGAGACTGGGCAAAAATGGCCTGCATGGCAGAATTCTGCTGTCTACCAAAAAATTTAATTAATGACCTTAAAAAGGCAGTTCATGCTCGAAAACCCTCCAATGTGGCTGAATTACAACAATCCTGCAAAGATGAGTAGGCCAAAATTCCTCCACATCGCTGTAACAGACTCATTGCAAGTTATCGCAAAGCTTGATTGCAGTTGTTGCTGCTAAGAGTGGCCCAACCAGTTATTAGGTTTAGGGGGCAAGCACCTTTTCTCACAGGGCCATGTGGGTTTGGATTTTGTTTTCCCTTCATAATAAAAACCTTCATTTAAAAACTGCATGTTGTGTTTACTTGTGTTATCTTTGATTCATATTTAAATTTGTTTAATGATTTGTTTGATGATCTGAAACATTAAAGTGTGACAAAGATGCAAAAAATAAAAAAAATCAGGAAGGGGGCAAGCACTCACACCACTGCTATATATATACTGTAAAATATTCTGAAAGCAGTTTTGTTAAGGTTGATGTGTAGTGCTACAGCAATTGACATAATTGAAAGTAATATGATTGTGTATGTGTTTAAAATATGTACGAATGTATTGAGCTCACAGTTAAAATCTCAAAGAAGTGTGGAACGTTTCCAGTAATGAAGCTGAGCTTGCATGAACATGTCTTGTCTAACAGATAAGCAGTTAACTGCCAAAACAAGTTAGAGCAGGATGGAAGGTTACTGCAGGATTAAAATGGATAACACTGTGCTGTGTATTAGTCACAGAAAATGTTGAGAAAAATGTTTCAAATCAAATAAATGCAGCATTTGTAACATGGACTTGCAACAAATATGTCAAGTTACATTAATACTCGAGTATATGATGTGGTCTTCTCCATTAGCTTTCTGAAAGAAAACAAAACACGAACAGAAATTAAAACGTCATATTAAAACATTGTGTGTGTGTATGTATGTATGTACGTATGTGTGCATATAATTCTTTTTTACTCTAAATGCAGTATAAATATAAATGTGTCGCAAAAACAATGGTTGAATAAAAATACAATTACAAGCACAGGACATGATAGCAGTAAACATGATGACCTGTTTAAAAAGACTTTCTTAAGTAACTAATAAATTCTACCAAAAAGGGTTGTCTTCAAACATAGAATCACTTTTGGTTTTTGAATGATTTTTTGGGAATTTTGGGGGGCTTTTCACTGTTAATCACCACTGGAGCTGCAAAATGTCAGCTGGTGGTTCCAGCACGGTTTTTCTTGCATTTAATAAAGCTGCCATTGAATCATCCATCCAGGGTTGATAATCCATGCTTTTGTGATTTGATGACTTACACAAAGCATCACTGTCTGACTCTGTTACAAAAGACTGTGGCTTTTCAGATATGTAATCATGGTTTACTGTAAGCTCAAAACATTTACCCTCCCTAAACCCTACTAGGCCTAAGAAATGAGAGCACATGTTCATATGTTGAATTTCAAGTTTCTAAAGTTGTCTGATATGGTACTGTGCCTTGGGGAAGCTACTGAGTAGATTTGAAACTTAAGCCTGAGAAGTGCAAGCAAAACCGACATTAAGCAAAATAGAGCGCTTTAATTTGCTTAAAAATATCTTACTTGTCTAAAGCCACATTATGCACATAAAAAGTATGAACGCTTACATCAGCACAGGATGACACAGCTACTGCTTTGACACATAAGCGCAAACGGCTCTTTTCTGAGCGTCTGTGGTAAAAGCTGAGGTTTCTGCATACAGATATACAGTGTCTTACCGTACTGTGAACACTGCGAGCACGAAATGTTGTTTCGGTATAACATACCTCTTCCTCACAAGTCGGGACTGTTTTAATAATAATAATAATATTTTCAAACTACAAATTTGTCTGAAACGGTGTTATAACAGATTTTTAAAATGGATATAGTGGCACATTTTTTGAACAATTAATTTCACTTATTTTTGAAAATTGAATGTCCATAGATGAAAAAAGTACTTGCCATTTTGTGATTGTGCCTTGTTTGCTCTTCCTTCTGAGAAAGATTATTGCCGCCACAGCTAATACAGCCAGTATCACTAAACTAACTAATATTCCCACCCAATGTGATGACTTCAGTTCTGTAATGAACAAACAGAAAATAGTAATAATTATAAATGAGTCCTGCAGTGTTTGATTTCATTCCAAGACATTGATTGAATGCTGTAGAAGATTATCTCACTTAATATGTCTCTGTTGGAAATCTGTTTTAAACTAAATCTACAATCAATGAATTACATAATCAGTAACATCACAGCTGCCGTACCTGGACATGTGTGAGTCTGACAGAGTTGAGTGACATTGAGATGTTTTGTCTGGTTTCTGATGGGATTGTTGATCACACAGCTGTAGGTGTTTTTATCCTGATATTCCACCTCCAGAGGTAGAGAGAGACTGATGCTGAGATCAGACACACTGATGCTGGACAATAAACTGTTTCCTTTGTACCAGGAGAGAGTCACATGACTCACATTCACAGCTGAACACAACCAATGAACATCTGGACACTGATGAACGTTCAGATGCTGATGATGATGATGATGAACAGTTTGAAGAGTCTCTGATGATGACAGGAATGGGTAGATGAGCTGAAAAACATGGAAAATGGTTCAGTCAGGAGCAGCATGTACATTTAATAAATCATCACAGCAATCAGAAAACATAAAAAGCTGTTTATTTCCAACTCTCAATCCCCCTTTCACCACCCCACTATCACTTGGGTAAAGTTGGTTTTATATTTGCACATTCTGACATCCGTATTCAATAGCCTTGTTAATCACACTACATTGGACATTCAGTGGACATTCACAAGTAAATATGCCATTAAAACAATACTTGCCTATTTTGATCACCTTTGAAAAATGTTTTAAGTTGAAAATCATTGGTTGTCAATATATCATGTCGCTGCTTAAAATTCACAAACATTAATTTATTGCACATTTATTGGAAAGTCTGAATTTATCAGAAGTCCGAATGTGTGAATATAAAACCAACTTTTTCCGAAGTCCCACTATCTTGATTTATTGACCATTGAACATTTAATTGTACTCACCATAGACATTAACACTGAAACTCCTGTAGGAGTTATTTTTCCTGAAGATGCTCAGTTTATAAAGTCCAGAGTCTGTGGTTCTGATGTTTCTGATGGTCAGAGATCCAGACTGTGTGTCCATTCTCAGTCTGTCTCCAAACATTACATTACTGTCAAACATGTCAGTGTTCTGCTTATATATTTCAGCTATACGAGTCTCTGAACTGTCAAGTCTATAAACCCACAGTATATGATCATCTCTCTGTATTTCAGTAACATCAGTGTTTAGAGTGACAGAATCTCCCTCCATCACTGACACTGACTTCACTTCATCTGTGTCACCTAACACACCTGAAACACAAACAGAAACTTACTTACTTAATGTATTTTTACAGTTTTAGAGACAATTACAAGGCAAAGCCAACAATTGCAGAGTTTATTAACTCAAACACATGCCCATAATAAAATACCATTATACAAAACATGTTTGTTTACAGTTTTATCACCATTTCTCCATGCAACTGAACTCAGTCTGATTGTTTACTCTTTCACACGTTATGTTTTCCAGATGTTGAGCTTCAAGGCTGAACAACATACTCAAACATGTCGACACAAGCATGCTTTCCCCTGATTTCGCATTTCCTCCATCCTTACTAAAAGATAACATGTCAACTTTTGGGAGTGAAACCACATTTAATAAAAGTGATAAACACTTACCACGTGAGAACCAAATCCACAGGCAGAAGAAAAAAGATTTACGAATCATATTCACAGTTCCCTAAATATCCGATCAAAAAACTCCTCATGATTTAGTAGAGCGCGTTTGTTTGATGAAATCCATAATGCGTTTTTTTAAACTATGAAAACTGAAGTAAAAACAAAGGCCATTTCGAAGAATTAACTTAATAGGCCTAAAAGCGGATAATTCAGTATCGTTTTCGCTTCTCAAGATGGGATACACAAAACCCGTTACTATGAGGGTGTATGTGTTTCAGCTGGTAACGTTCATTAAAATATAGTTTATAGGCCTATTCGCGATTCATCCTTCTATTAAAAACGCACGTTTTTACAGATTTTTTAAAAAAATTAATGAAGAAATACAGAACCCCAAAACGCTGCTTCAATGATTTCAGTCTTCCAGATTGTCTGGAAAACGCCCCGCCCCTTCAGGGTCCTCCTATTGTTGCCTGAGTTCAGATTCAGTTTTTAAAGAGGAGTTCTTTACAGTAACTTTGAGCATTAGAGGAAAATTAGCTCGTTCATCGACACAAACAGGATGAAGACTGTGAGTTGGGACTGTTATAGTGCAGATTTTTTACATGATTATGCATACTTTGTTCTACTTGTGGTTTGTATCTCTTCTCTTCAACTCCTTCCTGTCATTTTCCTGTTAGCAAGAACAAAATATCAACTGTACATTTTTTTTCCTGCCCACATCAGCTGCTATCTGTAATCTACGACAGGATTTTAATAGTTTTTATTTGCATATCAAACAAATCACAAAGCTGCTGCTAAGCTAATAAATGACAGAGTCGGTTGACAGTTGCTTTAGTCTGAGAAAAGAGAAGGAAATGTTGACATTATGACAAAGAAATATGGTGTTTAACATCTCAGTACATCCTGCAGTGCAAAAGGCCATTAAATCCAATATATCTGAGATGTCAAATCAACGCACAAAAGTTACATAAACTTATATATTGAATAGTTGATGTCATTTCACTTCTATACCCACTAGTTCACACTATCGAGTGATTTTCTGACACTTTGGGTTTTGGTTGGCCACTATTTCCTGTACAGAAATCTATTATGTTGTTGAAAAGTGTGTATGATGAATGTTTGTGCATGTGGGAATAACAGACAGCACTATTCCTGTGTCTAACATCCTTTTAAGAAATTTAAACAACACATTAACATGATGTTGTTTTGAACACCATCCGTAATGTTCACAGTCATATTCTGACAATTCTGATTTACAAACGCATCTGCACACATGCATCATGGTGTATTGTAAGAAATGTTAATACAAAAATTCAGAGTTTGTTCATTGTATTTAGTCTCAGTCGACTCATTGTTCTCACTGAAGGATAAGGTCAAGGTTAGCCACTATACTCAAAGCAGACTTTCATGACTTAAATGACTTCAAGTTCATGTAAGTTTCCTTGAACTATAGGCCATATCTCACCTCTAGCTTCTTCCGCTTCTTTCAGTTCTCAGCTCAGTTCATTGCACTTTTCGTAACATGCGAGCATGTTTCTGTTCAAATCTACAGACAGTCATTTTTACAGAATCTATACACAGTTTCAGTTAAAAGTTCTTGTTCTGTTACATATGATGAAGTATGCTGTTTTATCGTAACGCAACACATTTATTTCTTTAAGTTGCAGGCCGTGGGTTCATCTGCAGACCTTCACCCACATGCAGCGTTTCCACAGAATGTTTTGCATCTCATATCTCCAATAATAGACCCCCGTACCACATCTGACCAAAGACCACATACATCTCATTCTGAGCGGAGCAGGTAATGTGTCACAGTGCATGAAGCGCATCGCATTCGATCTGTACATTAAAAAAGTACTTGTGCAGGACTGCAAAATAGAAAAAAGAAGATAAGAAGCATTTTGCAACAGGAAAAGTTTCACTATAAAAGTGGCAATGCTGATAACATGCAACCATTCAATCCTCTAGATATTTAAAAGAATACTGTTCATTTATATTTATTGATTTATACCATTTTGTTTGATTATTTTCTGCAACACAAAAGCCTGTATTTATAATTGTTGTGAATATTAAAATGGTCAAATCATGAAAAATGGATTTCCTCTAGAAATACAGCACACTGTATATCACTCCAAACTTTCTTCTAAGCCTGAAAAGGTTGAATCTAACTTGCAAAAATGGCTCAAATTGTAATGTCAGGAACCTGAATATTAATGCATGAAATTAACATTTATATGGCTTTTTTTTATAGTAACATGCATTTAGTTTTAGTGTCAAAATGTGATTGATTTGTAGATTTTTATATTCTAAAATGAATGAAAGAATCTCAGTCATTACTTTTGGGTGATTCGGTTGCTTCTGTGGCTCACTGATGCTCTTCATCTAGACTAAAGATGCTTTATTGGTGTTAGCGATTAATGGCACATTGAGAACTTTACTGCTTCCTGTAAATAAACATTTAAAAAGCTTTTCACAGTGATGTTTTCATCTTGAGTGTGAGTCTTGAATGTGAGCCAGGGCCATATGACTTATTCCTAAAGTTCAGATTTAAAATGATAAAATCCTGATTTCTGTTTTATATTGGAAAATATGACTTATGACAGACTAACTAGAACAAGCCACATCCTGTAAACACTCTCGAGAAGCATGTGACCAGGAGGTGTGTGTAAATGACAACAGTACAAATCCACAAATCCATTACTTCTGCTTTAGTGGTTTATGACTGCATGCATTAGATGGTCAAAATGGGATATTGAATCCAGGCCTTCGTTTATCACAAGTCTTTGTTTGCAGAACAAATGGCAGCTCATCGACCTTCACTGCAGCTGAGCGGAAACTGAGATCTGATGTTTTGTTCAGTCTCTCAGCAACAAGCAGCTGCACTTTTAATACAGGTACAATGGGTCACCCTGGATGACACCTGTGCTAGATTATCTTCATACAAAGAGATGTCTGATGCGGGGAGTATTCCCCTACAATTACACAAAACATCTGCTCTATATAAAATTGAACCATAATAAAGCATTTGAGAAGAATAGAATTTTTTGTGAAAGCAGGTGTTAACACTCAGAAGACCACTAGGGGGCGATCAGGGGCGAACTTGTCTCTGCAGGTTTTTAATAGTTATTTAATAGTTATATGCATTTCTTTGATCATTGCAGAAATTGGCAAAGACCCATTATAAAATTATTGGTATATGGTTTTAAATCTGTCTGCAGCCTCTGGTGGTGTTCGTTTAATATAAATTCAATGTTTTACAAAGATACTGCCTGAGAATTTCAAACACAAAGATTTTAAAGAAATAAAATTTTGTTTTATTAGACATAAAAAATATTGTTGCAAATCTCTTCAGGTAACTGCTAAAAATTTAATACACAAATTGGCAATATTAAAAATAATATTAAATCTATAATACAAAAGACAATATAATTCAGTGACTCCTACAGGAACTCTAAATCTAAGTGATATTCTCTTCATATCTGCCTTTTGAGTTTCACCTGTTGATAGTTCACAGCTGTCTCTGTTCTGCCCACATGCAGCAATAGTTTCTGTTAGAGATGGAGAGAAACATTCATATCACAAAATAATTACTCTGACCTATAACTAAAACGCTGTTGAATAGGCTGTAACAGAGAATCGGATTCAGAACTATTTCTAACACAATATTCATGAGCCAAATGACAAACATTGTCTTGTTAGCGGGTCTACTTTCATTCAAATGTTGAAATACCACACTAAAATGGCAACAATTTTTTGCCTCAGCAAATTTTCAACAGTGCACCATAACTGAATCTAAAGCAGGATAAGTGTAATCTGACTCCCAAATGAGAGATTCTTATGAGCCGGTGCATTTCAGTGAATTAAAAACATTCAGGGCAACCAGTCTAATCTGATTCCTAATGAATGATTCGTATGAGACGGTTCTTCTCGGTGGATCAAAAACCCTGAACGTGACCAAGTTAAAGTCATTCCGAATGAGTGACTCTAATGTTCTTATAGTGAATTAAAAAATACAGTGCACCAGTCTGACTCCCAAATGATTCTTTTGAGCCCAATTATTCAATTCCATTTTTTGCCTCTACAAACATGAAAAAGTAATTAAAATGTTTGTGTAAACACTCCTATTGTAATAGATTTAGATGAAGACAAACAACATAACTCATTCTCTCTCGCCCTCTCTGAATTAAAGATAATTGAGTTTGGAAATATAACAGGTCATCTATTCATCATGAATGTGAGATTAATGTCTGTCATATTCATTTACAATGATTTCTGTTCACTGACCTGTGGCAGACCTCCCATCTGAAGACAGTAGATGATCTGTGTGTATTCAGACTCTGTGATTGTCAGATCTACAAACACGTGTGGATCAGTGTGAGGAGAATTTCTGCATTTAGCATCAGTTTTACAACAGACAACAACAGACCATTTTTTTGTTCTTTTTTAAAAACAGACATTGTGGCACATTTTTTGAACAATTTCACTTTGAACCCTAAATGTTCATATCTTTGATGAAAAAATTACTACTTGCCATTTTTTGTTGGTTGTTTGCTCTTCCTTCTGAGAAAGATTATTGCCGGCACAGCTAATACAGCCAGTATCACTAAACTAACTAATATTCCCACCCAATGTGATGACTTCAGTTCTGTAATGAACAAACAGAAAATAGTAATAATTATAAATGAGTCCTGCAGTGTTTGATTTCAACCAAGACATTGTTGAATGCTGTAGAGATTATCTCACTTAATATGCCTCTGTTGGAAATCTGTTTTAAACTAAATCGGCAATCAATAATTACATAATCAGTAATATCACAGCTGCCGTACCTGAACATGTGTGAGTCTGACACAGTTGACTGATGTCCAGATGTTGAGTCTGGTTTCTGATGGGATTGTTGATCACACAGCTGTAGGTGTTTTTATCCTGATATTCCACCTCCAGAGGTAGAGAGAGACTGATGCTGAGATCAGACACACTGATGCTGGACAATAAACTGTTTCCTTTGTACCAGGAGAGAGTCACATGACTCACATTCACAGCTGAACACACCAGTGAACATCTGGACACTGATGAACGTTCAGATGATGATGATGATGAACAGTTTGAAGAGTCTCTGATGATGACAGGAATCAGTAAATGAGCTGAAAACATGGAAAATGGTTCAGTCAGGAGCAGCATGTACATTTAATAAATATCTCAGCAATCACAAAACATAAAAAGTTGTTTATTTCCAACTCTCAATCCCCCTTTCACCACTATCTTGATTTATTGATCATTGAATACTTAATTGTACTCACCATAGACATTAACACTGAAACTCCTGTAGGAGCTACTTCTGCTGAAGATGCTCAGTTTATAAAGTCCAGAGTCTGTGGTTCTGATGTTTCTGATGGTCACAGATCCAGACTGTCTGTCCATGCTCAGTCTGTCTCCAAACATTACTTCACTGTCATACAGATCAATGATCTGCTTATATATTTCAGCTATACGAATGTTTGAACTGTCAAGTCTATAAACCCACAATATCTGATCATCCTTCTGTACTTTAACATCAGTGTTTAGAGTGACAGAATCTCCCTCCATCACTGACACTGACTTCACTTCATCTGTATCACCTGAAACACAAACAGAAACTTAAAAAAAAAAAAAAAATCAGGTATTAACAGTTTAAGAGAAAATTGGCATGGCCAGAGGTGTATAGTCCAGGGGTCAGAAAGTAGAAGTCCTGCCATATTTTTCATTTCACCCATTGAAGCGGTGTTAAAGTTAATGAGATAATTAAGTGATAAATTGAGTGATGATTGAGCATTATTGAAGACACCTGATGATAAAAAGCAGAATCACCAAAGGAGAAAATCACAATTTTCAAGCCACCATCGTGGAGATGAGTGTTTGCTTTAGTTGGGCTCTTGACCCTTGACTTTTTAACATTAGATTTGTTTGAGCTGTTAACTGAGCTGTAACAGCCTGACAAGCAAAGAGAAAAGATGATCAGGTGTTGACTATGTTTTCACATAATTGTACTTTTACCTGAACTCATTTAGAGCTCAATCTCGGAGTTAGATTTACAATATTGATTACAGCAGCACTGTGATTATACAGCAGAAGATCAACTTTATCAATATAATCTGAGAGATTTTGCAAAAGGTGTTCTGATCAAAAAAGTCACTTTCATTTAGAGACACAGACATCAAGAATCATCCTGTGAATCTCAACAGTGGTGGCCATCATAAAGCATGTTGCAGTGCATTCTGGGTGCCACCAATCAAAATTCATCCATGGCTCCCATCATGCATGAATAAATTATGAGCTTAATTGTTTTAGTAATTTCCTTTATTCTCACTATTTTATTTTTTTCTGTTTTTATGTGACTTTTTAGTAGCTTGTTTTCTAATGTTCAGAGTTGATCTGTTGATCAGAATATGTTGCTTGTCACCGTTGATGAGATTCACAGGCTGATACTTGATGTCTGTGTGTGCCTAAAAAAGATTTTTTTTGTTTTATTCAGAACAACTTTTGTGAAACCCTTTGGATTATATTGATAAAGCTGATCTTCTGCTGCAGAATCACAGTGCTGCTGTAATCAATAATGTAAATCTAACTCAGAGATTGGGCTCTAAATGAGTTCAGTGACTCAGATCAAATAATGATTATGTAAAAACATAACCAACACCACCTGATCATCTTTTCCCTTTGCTTGTCTAACTGTTAACAACTCAAACAAGATCTAATATTAAAAAGTCAAGGGTCAAGAGCCCAACTAAAGCAAACACTCATCTCCACAATGGTGGCTTAAAAATTGTGATTTTCTCCTTTGGTGATTCTGCTTGTTATCATCAGGTGTCTTCAATAATGCTCAATCATCACTCAATTTATCACTTAATTATCTCATTAACTTTAACACCGCTTCAATGGGTGAAATGAAAAATATGGCAGGACTTCTACTTTCTGACCCCTGGACTATACACCTCTGGGCAAGGCAAAACCAACGACTGCAGAGTTTAACTCAAACACATGCCCATAATAAAATACCATTATACAAAACACGTTTGTTTACAATTTTAACATCATTTCTCCATGAACTGAACTCAGTCTGTTGTTTGCTCTTTCACACATTATGTTTTCCAGATATTGAGCTTCAAGGCTGAACAACATATTCAAACATGTCGACACAAGCATGCTTTCCCCTGATTTCGCATTTCCTCCACCCTTACTAAAAGATAACATGGCAACTTTTGGGAGTGAAACCACATTTAATAAAAGTGATAAACACTTACCACGTGAGAACCAAATCCAAATCCACAGGAAGAAGAAAAAAGATTTATGAATCATATTCACGGTTCAATAAATAAACGATCAAAAAACTCATGATTTAGTAGAGCGCGTTTGTTTGATGAAATCCAAAAATGCGCTCTTTTAAACCATGAAAATTGAAGTAAAATCAAAGACCATTTCGAAGAGTTAACTTAATAGACCTAAAAGCTGTGAATTTAGTATCGTTTTCGCTTCTCAAGATGGGATACACAAAGCCCGTTACTATGAGGGTGGGTGCATGTGTTTCAGCTGGTAACGTTCATTAAAATATAGCCTATAGGCCTATTCGCGATTTATTCTTCCATTGAAAAGGCACGTTTTTGCAGAAAAAAAAAGAAAAAATACAGAACCCCAAAACGCTACTTCATGATTTCAGTCTTCCAGTTTGTCTGGAAAAAACGCCCCGCCCCTCACGGTCCTCCTATTATTGCCTGACTTCAGATCAGTTTTTAAAGAGGCGTCTTTACAGTAACTATGAGCTTTAGAGGAAAATTAGCTCGTTCATCGACACAAACAGGATGAAGAGTTGGGACTGTTATAGTGCAGATTTTTTACATGATTATCTTGTTCTACTTGTGGTTAGTAGCTCTTCTCTAAGCTCTTCTGCAAGGATAACAAAAAAATCAATTGACTGTAAAAACTTTTCCTGCTCAGTGCTCACATCAGCTGCTATCTCTGATCTACCAAATACGACGGGTTTTTTTAAAATAAGGTTTTTATTATTTGCATATCAAAATCACAAAGCTGCTGCTTACCTAATAAATGACGGTTGACAGTTGCTTTAGTCTGAGAAAAGAGAAGGAAATGTTGACATTATGTCAAAGAAATATGGTGTTTAACATCTCAGCACATCCTGCAGCGCAAAAGGCCATTAAATCCAATATATCTGAGATGTCAAATCAACACACAAAAGTTACATAAACTTATATATTGAATAGTTGATGTCATTTCACTTCTATACCCACTAGTTCACACTATCGAGTGATTTTCTGACACTTTGGGTTTTGGTTGGCCACTATTTCCTGTACAGAAATCTAGTTATGTTGAAAAGTGTGTGTGATGAATGTTTGTGCATGTGGGAATAACAGACAGCACTATTCCTGTGTAACATCCTTTTAGGAAATTTAAACAACACATTAACATGATGCTGTTTTGAACACCATCCATAATGTTCACAGTCCTGTTCCGACAATTCTGATTTACAAACGCATCTGCACACATGCATCATGGTGTATTGTAAGAAATGTAATACAAAAATTCAGAGTTTGTTCATTGTATTTAGTCTCAGTCGACTCATTGTTCTCACTGAAGGATAAGGTCAAGGTTAGCCACTATACTCAAAGCAGACTTTCATGACTTAAATGACTTCAAGTTCATGTAAGTTTCCTTGAACTATAGGCCATATCTCACCTCTAGCTTCTTCCGCTTCTTTCAGTTCTCAGCTCAGTTCATTGCACTTTTCGTAACATACAAGTATGTTTCTGTTCAAGTCTACAGACAGTCATTTTTACAGCATCTATACGCAATTTCAGTTAAAAGTTCTTGTTCTGTTAAATATGATGAAGTATGTTTAACGTAATGCAACACATTTATTTCTTTAAGTTGCAGGCCGTGGGTTCATCTGCAGACCTTCACCCACATGCAGCGTTTCCACAGAATGTTTTGCATCTCATATCTCCAATAATAGACCCCCGTACCACATCTGACCAAAGACCACATACATCTCATTCTGAGCGGAGCAGGTGATGTGTCACAGTGCATGAAGCGCATCGCATTCGATCTGTACATTAAAAAAGTACTTGTGCAGGACTGCAAAATAGAAAAAAAGAAGATAAGAAGCATTTTGCAACAGGAAAGGTTTCACTATAAAAGTGGCAATGCTGATAACATGCAACCAGTCAATCCTCTAGATATTTAAAAGAACACTGTTCATTTATATTTATTGATTTATACCATTTTGTTTGATTATTTTCTGCAACACAAAAGCCTGTATTTATAATTGTTGTGAATAATAAAATTGTCATATCATGAAAAATTGATTTCCTCACACTGTCACTCCAAACTTTCTTCTAACCCTGAAAAGGTTGAATCTAACTTGCAAAAATGGCTCAAATTGTGATTTCAGAAACCTGAATATTAATACATGAAATTAACATTTACTTTTTTTTTTTTATAGTAACATGCATTTAGTTTTAGTGTCAAAATGTGATTGATTTGTAGATTTTTATATTGTAAAATGAAAATGAATTCATATAAATGAAATTTATTTTCTAAAATGGGTGATTTGGTTGCTTCTGTGGCTCACTGATGCTCTTCATCTAGACTAAAGATGCTTTATTGGTGTTAGCGATTCATGGCACATTTTGAACTTTACTGCTTCCTGTAAATAAACATTTAAAAAGCTTTTCACAGTGATGTTTTCATCTTGAGTGTGAGTCTTGAATGTGAGCCAGGGCCATATGACTTATTCCTAAAGTTTCAGATTTAAAATGATAAAATCTTGATTTCTGTTTTATATTGGAAAATATGACTTATGACAGACTAACTAGAACAAGCCACATCCTGTAAACACTCTCAAAAAGCATGTGACCAGGAGGTGTGTGTAAATGACAACAGTACAAATCCACAAATCCATTACTTCTGCTTCAGTGGTTTATGACTGCATGCATTAGATGGTCAAAATGGGATATTGAATCCAGGCCTTCGTTTATCACAAGTCTTTGTTTGCAGAACAAATGGCAGCTCATCGACCTTCACTGCAGCCGAGTGGAAACTGAGATCTGATGTTTTGTTCAGTCTCTCAGCAACAAGCAGCTGCACTTTTAATACAGGTACAATGGGTCACCCTGGATGACATCTGCGCTATTATCTTCATATAGGGCTGCACAAAAAGATGTCTGATTCTGGTAGTGTTATTTCCTTACAATTACACAGAACATCTGCTCTATATAAAGTGAAACCATAATAAAGCATTTGAGAATTGAACTTTTTGTGAAGGCAGATGTTAACACATTTAGAGGACCACTAGGGGGTGTTCACACAGAACTTGTAATGCATGTTTTTAATCGTTTTCTATGTCAATTTGCACTAGATGTATGCCTTTGATCGTTGCAAAAATTTGCAGAGGACCATTATAGAAATAATTGGTATGTGGTTTTTAATCTGTCTGTAACCTCTAGTGGTGCATTACAAAGATGCTGCCTGAGAATTTCATATTTGTATTTGTGTTATTTGACATCAAAATAATTATAATTTAAAAAAAAGAGATGGATGCAAATCTTTTAAGGTAATCAATAAAAAAATAGGCCTACACAAATAAATGAATTAAATAGTCATTACATGTACAAATTGGTAATATTAAAAATAATATCAAATCTATTATTCATAATTGAGTGACTCCTGCAGGAACTCTGGGTCTAAGTGATATTCTCTTGACATCTGTTTCACGGTATGTGTTGAAAGTTCACAGCTGTCTTTATTCTTCTGCCCACATCCAGCAATTGTTTCTGTTAGAGATGGAGAGAAACATTCATTTCACAAATTACTTTTTTTTTGCCTCTACAAACATGAAAATGTAATTGAAAATGTCTGTGTAAACACTCCTTTTTTAATAGATTTAGATTAAGACAAATGACAAAACTCATTCTCTCTCACCCTCTATGAATTTAAGATAACTGGGTTTGGAAGTACAACAGGTCATTTATTCATCATGATTGTGAGATTAATGTCTGTCATATTTATTTACAATGACTGTGGCAGATCTCTCATCTGAAGACAGTAGATGATCTGAGTGTATTCAGACTCTGTGATTGTCAGATCTACAAACACGTGTGGATCAGAGTTTGTGTATTTAGTGTCAGTTTTACAAGCTCTTCCTGCTCAGATAAAATGCTCGGAGTAAATAAAGCAAATTTTGTTTCCCCTTGACATCAGAATTGGTTATACTGCCATCTAGTGAAACAATGGCAGACAATATACAACCAATAAAATCTACTGAACATGGCCAACAGAGTTGAGTGATGTTGTCCAGATGTTTGGTCCGGTTTCTGATGGGATTGTTGATCACACAGCTGTAGGTGTTTTTATCCTGATATTCCACCTCCAGAGGTAGAGAGAGACTGATGCTGAGATCAGACACACTGATGCTGGACAATAAACTGTTTCCTTTGTACCAGGAGAGAGTCACATGACTCACATTCACAGCTGAACACAACAATGAACAATTTGATGATGATGATGATGAACAGTTTGAGGAGTTACTGGTGATGATGGGAATGGGAAGATGAGCTGGAAAAACATCAATAACAGTATTTAGATTATTTAGATTATCAATATAGTACAAAGGAACCCATGGAGGATTTCAGTGCAGTGAGAGAGGCTGACCTGCATCTCAATCAGCTCCTCCGCTTGTGAATCAGTGTATTGTGTAAAAGAATGTGACTCCCTGACCCTGATCAGTGCCCTGACTACTGAACTAGGGCGCTGATTGAGACGCACGCTGTGGCTTTCCTCTAGAGAGACACTACCATCTTCTGGTCCCAGCGCTGTGTTTAGTGTATATTGCCTTGCCTGTAGTGTTCAGGTAAAGAACTGTGTGGTGTGCTTCAGGTAATTTTTGTACTTGAGATTTATCTTATTCTCACTCTACGAGTGTCTGTTGTTAACTTTAAACGTCCACAGTATCAGATCATCTCTCTGTGTTTCAGTAACATCAGTGTTTAGAGTGACAGAATCTCCTCCATCACTGACACTGACTCCAACAATTTAGAGAAAAATACAATTTTAGAGAAAATTACATGGCAAAACCAACAATTTCTGACAAATACTAAAATACGTGCCCATAATATTTTGATGTTTGGATACATAAATTTAAAATCATCTCTTCATGAACCCAAAGCCTGGTGTTTATGCTTTACACAGCTGTTTGGAAGCTCAGTTTACAAAATACTTAATTTACAACTAATATTGCAAATGCAGAATTATAGAATGTATTGTGCGGGAAGCGTTTCACAAAAAAAGATCACATGGAAATCCACACTGGAAAAAAGCCACACATGTGATCCTGTGTGGGAAGAGTTTCGCATAAAGAAGCTCTGTTAAATCACACCTGCGCTTTCAAAGACACAATGGTGTGAAGAATTACATGTGCTTTGATTGTGGGAAGACCTATTTTACAGATGCTGAACTGAAAGAGCATCAGAGAGTTCACACTGGAGAAAAACCTTACAAGTGTTCACTCTGTGACAAGAGATTCAGTCATTTAGGATCTCTAAATTCACATGAGAGGATCCACAATGGAGAGAAGCCGTATCACTGCCCGAATTCACGCTGCGTCTTCATCAAATGTGACACAATAACGTTTCGAGCAACAAAAGCTCTCTTCCATATAAATTATATTTCATGCAATGTAGCTCTGTCTGTGAATGTAAATGATCTGCAAAGTTGTGAAGCTAAAAGTGCACGATAAATAAAATTATTGTCTCTCAAAAGAAAGAATCTACTCTGAACCGCTTAAATTCAAATCCCACGTTTGTGACAAACATCTGTGATAACTAATGAGTGTCCATGGTAACAGATTAATGGCAGGAAACTAGAACAAAGGAAACATGTGGCAGAAATTTCGCTGAGATTGGAGTACATTTAGGGTGTGCTAAACAAAACTGAAATTCTGTCTTAATGACCATAACAGCATGTAATTAATAATTATACAAGACCATTAGTAACTGTTGAATTAGTTTAAAAACGAGAACACATAACAGTGTTGTTATTCTTAAAATGTGACATTACAATGCTGCAGATGAGAACTGATCTTTGAAAAACTGCATTCTGATCTAGATCATGATGACAGTCCGACATATCAACATGTAAGTTCTCGCAGACGTAAAAGCAGAATGTTAAAAAATGAAATTACTGTACTGTAAAGAAAGTGAACAAAATTGAGATCTGATCTAGATATTTACAGTCAGGACTTACTAAGTACATGCCAAAAATTAGCACTGAAAAGGTGTGGACAGTTATTTTTGCGGCTGACACTAGTGCATGTGCATTTGTAGGAGTTTCCCTTTCAGGCACAAAATTTATGGGAGGAAGACTATTTAAATGAATCACGCAACACAATTTACTAAAGTTAACTGTCATCTGGATTATGTGAATTCACGTCATTTCATATTTACATGAAATGCAGGGATTCCCCAACTTTTTTGTCAGCTGAACCTCTTTGACCTAATATATTTACTTGAAGTATCCACTGAGATTTAAAGTGAATAAGTTAAGTCCAGTAGAATTAAATTCACGGTTCTCCAACGTATGTTACTGGTCACATGCAGTTAGGCCTAAACAAATAAAATATTTTAGTTTCATTATTGTTTTATTTTGATTATTTTACATTTATGATTTAATTATCTTTTCATTAAATTCACAAAAACCCTGCAGCTCCATCACAAACCCCAGTCTGAGAAACCCGGACGTAATGTAATATTTAATGCACTTCATGTCGTTAACAAAGAATGGATTTCTTTATCAGTTTGGTACAAGATTATCATATTCAAATCAATGTGATAAAAGAGTTGGGTCAAAACTAATCTAAAAGTAGCCAGATTAAAAAAAAAATGCATTACATTTTTTTTATTACATTATTAATTTAAATTACATTTTAAACTTAAGCATTGGGTTACTCCTAATGATACAAAACAACAACAAAAAACTTTAAAGCGGTTAAAAATGACATATCTTGCTAAGATGCGATTATAGTTTATTATAAGCAGAAAGGGACCATGATGAAAACATTTAGACAGTTTGTGAACCTGTTTTGTTTTAAGACAGTTGTTCTAGTACTGCTGCTCTTCACCGGCAGCTGTAGTTGACAGACGACAAGAACAGTCCGTCCCATTTAACAACGCTCAGTCCGACCTGAGCATTTGTATTGGAACATAGCCTGCATCTCAATGTGCATATCCAAAATAGTATGTGACATTAGTAACATTCAACACAATTTAGGGTGGACAGTATGCACATTGGGATGCAGGGACAGTTTTGGTTTGATCAGTTGTCGCCTCGCAGTGATTACGTCACCACGACGCCATCAGTCTGCAGCATCTGATCTTCTGAGGTGAGCTGAGCAGTTCACGGTGCAGCGTATATTTATCTAACAGTAAAGTAACTATAAGATTTATGCATTGTTTCGATCGGGTACAGCACTATTTTTGCGTCTTTTCTGGCGACGGAAAAAAAACGAATAGCAGAAATTCAGGATGGTTTTTCTGTTTTGCGTTTTTTCTTTGTACGTGTTTGGAGTGATTATGTTATTGTTCCTGCAGAATGTCATTTGTCACAGTATGAACATATGGAAGTGAGGGGATGGGAAGTGTTTATACAATTTTATTCTACCTCTGTTTACCTTTATTAGCTATCAAGATAAGGTTTTATGAAAATTGCCAGTTTATGCACACTTGGGCTAAATTATGTAATTCCTTTAATCTTTTGGAGGTATTAGAAAATCAAACTATGCTATATTTACATTTCAAGTCATTTGCACTTGTTATACTTATATTTATTTATTTACCTGTAGCTTTTCATGAAATGCTGAAAGGAAGCAGAAGAATTTCTGTTAACAGTGTCATTTGTAGACTTGGGTAAAATTGGTTTTATATTCGCACATTCGGACATCCGTATTCAATAGCCTTGTTAATCACACTACATTGGACATTCAGTGGACATTCACAAGTAAATATGCCATTAAAACAATACTTGCCTATTTTGATCGACTGTGAAAAATGTTGTAAGTTGACAATCGTTGGCTGTCAATATCGTGTCGCTGCTTAAAATTCGCAAACATTAATTTATTGCACATTTATTGGAAAGTCTGAATTTATGAGAAGTCCGAATGTGCGAATATAAAACCAACTTTACCCAAGTATGTGTAGCCTATTTCTTTTGATGTAATATTTTACACATCTCAGATTGTTAGAAATAATATGTATATGGAATAACAATAAAACACTTAAAATCAATGAACAAAAAGTCTGCTAAAAGACAAGTTGAATAAAGTTGTAGTATTTAGTCATAATTTCAACATTTGTTTGTTCGTATGACTATACTGCAGATAAAGGTAAGAATAAAAAATGGATGTGAATTAATATAATCATTTTAATAACTTCTTTAATTATTTTTCATTTTACCAGATCTGCTCTACACAGGAATTCCCCTTTTGTGAAACTTCTACAACAATTCACCAATAAATTCTGGAATATTCCCATTATCTTACAAGTGAAGAACATGAATGCTCCAGAACCCTACCGAATAAAACATGAAGACACTGAAGAACAAGGTTGGTGTTCATTCTTGATTCCGCATTAATGATGCTGTTTAAGAACATTAAGGTTATAAAACTGTAAGCACTAAGCAGTTAATCAGATTTAACGGTTGTAGATAGAAAATTCTTAAAGGTGCTAAAGAGGATCTTTTCGTTGTTTAAATGAGCGCATGCTCAATTCGAGGGAACGCCTCCCAAAACTCGTGCACGAGTATTGGAACACGAGTGTTTACCACCGGCATTCGCTGTGTCGTGTTAGTGGATTCATTATGTCGGACTCACCGCAGGTAACTCATAATCTGCAGTTGTTACTCCTGACAAAAACACTGCATGTGGCGCCTGGAGTGCACACGTCTCTCACAAGGAACGTAATGGCAGTGATTGACAAGCCAGAGGGCCAATCGTTTAAGTGATGATCACACAAACGATTGGCTGATGTTTTTAAGGCCCTACCTCGTGCACAGATGATGTATATTAATATTATTCCTTTCAGTGCACCTAATAAATAGTCTTTTATCAGTTAGTAAAGACAGTTTCAAGTAATATTGCAAAAATGTATAAAACAAAACATCCTCTTTAGCACCTTTAAGAGCTGTGAAATAACAGTTAAAGGAGCAAATAATATACAGGACACTTTCCAAAACATGTGGTACAAAATGAAGCCTAAAACTAAGCTTTCTTTTCTTTAGTTGTAAACAAATGTAGGCTAGTGTAAAGAGGTTTGAAAAACATTCATATTGATTGTTAAAATCAGTAGGTCAGACTAGATATTATAAGAGCTGTGTTATTTTATATCTGTTTCACAATCATATTACTAAAATATTAAACCATTTTCATGCTTATTAACACTTTTTCAGCCATTGACAGAATTTTTCGTCATTTATATGAGATAACAGCTGCGTCCAAAATCACATAGCTTACTCTATTGAGTAGGTACTTATTTTGAATAAGTAATTACTTCACAACAGTAGTATAAAATGTAATCTGGAAGTATATTACATTTGCCATGCTGTCATCATGTGACCTGTCCGTTGTGTGCACACAGAATCTTGCTGGATGAAGTAGGTCATCCGGGTACTTTTTGCCTACTTTTTGCCTACTGTGAATTCGGACATACTTCTTTTATCACATACTGTTTTTTGCCTACTATATAGTAGGGAAGTATGCGATTTCAGATGCAGCCTGCCATTGATTGCATTTTCTGGCTTGCCGTGTTTTCACTTAATCATTGTTCTGAATCTGATGCGCATGTAGTCTTTGAAAAAGTCAATTTTCAAGTAATAAAAAATAAAATCCCAAATAATTTCTGGCGTGTTGCGGGCGAATGAGATAAATCACTAATGTGTTGATTTTAATAAAGACACAGAAGTCTGATTTCATGGTAAAATGCAATGAAAGTGCATCACTCTTTTACTTTCATTTTCAACAACAACATGTATCTCTTAAGGGAAAAAAACAAAAACAAAGAAAACATGCATCGAGCACATCCTGGAGGTCATTATACACAAAGGGAAAACCTATGAGATATTGCTTAATAACTTAACAGCTTTAAAAATTTACACAAGCTTAACATTTTTTATAGCAGTTCTGCTGTCATATCAAGGTTCACCTGTGTTCTTTTTTTCCTCTTTTGTTTTAGACCAGAAGGAAGAATATGAGGAGACTGAAGAATTTACTGAAGTTAAGGAAAAACAGGATGTCAAATCTGTAAAACAAACTTCAAGCCACACACTGAAAAGAAGAGCCAAACAATCTTATACCTGCACTCAGTGTGGAAAGAGCTTTTCACACAAACAAAATCTGAAACATCACACAAGAGTTCATAGTGGAGAGAAACCTTTCACATGTGATCAGTGTGGGAATAGTTTCACACGAAAAGGATCTCTTGAAGATCACATGAAAATCCACACTGGAGAGAAGCCGCACACATGCGATCAGTGCGGGAAGAGTTACAGACATGCAAACACTCTTAAATCACATCTGCGTTCTCATTCTGGAGAAAGACCTTTTACCTGCGATCAGTGCGGTAAAACGTTTTTAAGGGCTGAATCCCTGAAGAGCCACTTGAAAGTTCATACAAAGGAGAAGCCTTATGTTTGTTCTTTGTGTGGAAATAGTTTTAGTCGACTGAACGTTTTTAAATTACACCAGAAAAGGCACAGCGGTGTGAAGAATCACATATGTTTTGATTGTGGAAAATCCTTTATTAGAGATGCTGAACTGAAACAGCACCAGAAGACTCACACTGGAGAAAAACCTTACAAGTGTTCACACTGCGAAAAGAGTTTCAGTCAGGCAGGACACATGAAAATACATGAGAGGATCCACACTGGAGAGAAGCCGCACACATGCGATCAGTGTGGGAAGAGTTTCGCACATGCAAACACTCTTAAATTACATTTGCTTTCTCATTCTGGAGAAAGACGGTATAACTGCGATCAGTGCAGTAAGACATTTGTTAGGGCAGATTGTCTGAAGAACCACCTCAAAGTTCATAGAAAGGAGAAGCTTCACATGTGTTCTTTGTGTGGAAAGAGTTTTACACAGCTGGTTGCTTTAAAATTAAACCAGAAAAGACACAGTGGTGTGAAGAATCATGTGTGCTTTGATTGTGTGAAGACATTATTACAGATGCTGAACTGAAACTGTACCAGAGAATTCACACTGGAGAAAAACCTTACAGCATCTTTAAAAATACATGAGAGGAGCCACAGTAAAGAGAGGCTGTATTACTGTGGGGAGATTTTTTGTAAATTAGCTTCTCTACTCAGTCATACAAAAACCAAAATTCTAATGCATTAAAATCTCTCTTACATATAAACTATATAAAAGTTACAAAGAACCGTCATCCAGTGTTGCCAACAATTTCATCCTTGTGATTAGATCTAATCACTTGACCACTTCAGATATATTTACCAAATGCAGATGAAAGATTTACTATAATGATAGGGAAATATTTTATGATTTTGGCATGTATAAAGGTGATTATTGTGTTATTCCCAATGCCATTACCATTTGCACATGTAAAGTATTACAGTCTAAATGAGGTATCATTAAATAATTAATATTTTTGCACAAATTTGTTTTTGGTTAATGCTAATTTATAAATACACTTTTGTCCATTGTTAGATTGTGTTCTTATTTATACATCACTTCATATCAATATTTAAAATTGTATTGTTATATGTAGAAATTTACATAAGATAAACATTTTAAATGTTTTAAAATTATTGTTTATTCATGTTAACTATAGTGTAATGTTAATATTTACAAAATATGAATCTCCAATGCACGTTTATGAGAGCACCATGACGCATGTGTGTTGGGTTGATGTGCGAGACGTGTCAACACAGCGTGTGTGTGTGTGTGTGTGTACATGAGGCGTTGTTGTGTGAACGCACATTGAGGATTAATATTTTGTAAAAGTGGTAAATTATTTATTTATTTGTTTTGCACAAACAATGCATTTACATCGCGTTAAAAAATTGAGGATAAACCACTGGAGTCACACGGATTACTTTAATTATGTCTTTACTATCTTTCTGGTGCTTGAAAGTGGTAGTTGCGTATAGACTTTCATTGGAGGGACAGAAATCTTTGGTTTCATTAAAAAGATCTTCATTTGTGTCCTGAAGATGAACAAAAGTGTTATGGGTTTGGAACGACATGAGAGTGAGTAATTATTGACTGAATTTTCATTTTTGGGTGAACTAACCCTTTAATAAAACTGCTATGATAGAAAGATCAATGTATTGGTCCTATGAAAAGATAAACAGAAATCATCTCTTAATGGTGCAGTTGAATTTTATTTAAGATTGTGTTGTTGGAAGTCAGTTTGTGTTTGCTCATCTCTTTTTTCCTGTTCTCTTCTTTTCTACAATGCTTGCTTGTTAACTAATGTGTTTTGTCTGAGATTACACTATATATAATATATACAGATTTTGTGACCCAGATAAAGGCCACAGGAACATGGTTGGGAATCCCTGATTTAGCCTGCAGTAAAACACTACATTTCATTCCAAGTCATCTGAGAACATTGTGTCATGGACTGATTTTATGGTGGGATATATAGTTAATCTTTAGTGATATTAAACTGTCCCTGTATAGAAAAGGACTGTCAAAATCTCCAAAATTTGCTCATTGGCAAAACTTTGGCCCCTTAGCACTGGCAGCCCTCACTTAGCCTCCAGGAAGCCTTAGCACTGTTTTATTGAAAAGTTTGAAGTCACCGTTATGGAGGTAAGCACTTGCTTTAGTTGGGATCTTGACCCTTAACTTCAATGTTTTTTTTTTCTTCTGGTTGCTGTAACTGTGTTTCTAGGGCTTCTATAATGTGAAATTATTAAATCTAAATAACTTCACGTTATAGAATCCTTAGAAACACAGTTACAGACTCTGGGTGAGATCAGTGAATCATCAGATCAGTTTTGTCTTCTTGCAACTTTTACTATAAGAAATGTGCTTCAGAAACACACAGTTACAACAACCAGAGAAACATTGAAAGTTAAGAAGTCAAGAGCCCAACTAAAGCAATCGCTTACCTCCATAACAGTGACTTCAAACTTTATTATTTTCAATAAAACAGCACTAATGCTTTCTGGAGGCTAGTGAGGGCTGCCAGTGCTAAGGGGCCAATGTTTCGCCAATGAGAAAGTTCTCAGGGGGCAGTGCAGACTTGTTTCCAGGGATTATAACATAAAGAAGAAACAGTCATTCCTCACGTTTGAGGATTAAAAAATTGAATAGCATTTATATTTTTGTATATTGTGTTATATTGTTAGTAAGTGATGATAAGAATGGCTCTGTGCATCATGAGCCGGTGTGTTATGGTGTGGTGGTTTGTGGAGCAGATGTGATGGGTCGCTCTGGTCCAGAAAGTCCAGTGCTACTTTTCCTCCTATTCCACCCCTGCTTTCAAATATTCTGCTTGAATCAATATAAATAATTGAATCATTTTAATTATGAAAGCTAATGTATTTTAGGGCTTTCAATCCAAAATCATGACTTAGGCTAAGTGGCTGTCTTTAATTCAATATCACAATCAAAAATTCATTTGAAAGCGTTTGTTCTGACAAGCAGCTCGACTCAGAGTGGAATTCTTTATTATTCCTAGTTATTTTTGTTTCATATTTGTTTAGTATCTGTTTTGAGGATTTGGCGCATTTTTGATAACGTACGTCATTGCCTCGCCGTGATGACGTCACCACTTACGCCGTCAGTCTTCTGAGGTGAGTAGAGCAGTTCACAGTGCTGCGTATATTTATTTAAATATAAAGTAGAGAATTGGTTTAAGAAACCTTTACAGGGGTGATTTATGTATTGTTTCCATCGTGTACAGCTCTATTTGTGCGTCCTTTATGGCGTTTACCGATGGAAACTAACTGTAAATCAAGCTGTCAACGATGTGTAACGTTATGCGTTAAATTTATTAATGAGCGATTTTGTGTTTTTCTTTGTTCGTGTTTTTCGATGTGTGGAGCAATAATATAGTTAGCGAATCGCTTGTCGAAGTGTCACTTTCTCTTATTGCCAGAGTACACAATGGTGTAGATCCAATTCCTTTATTGCTGTGTAGATATTAGAAAATTAAATTATATTTAGATATGGATGTATTATGTTTAGATAGATTTCTTTTTACCTGTATCTTTTCTTGGAATGCTGAACAACTTGTAAACTAAGGTATTACTTGTGTTTATATATATATATATAAAGTTATTATTATTATTATTTTTATTTTCACACTATGTAATGTTCTGTTTACTAAAACCAAGTATAAATGTCATCAAGTTAGTGTTTTTATGCTTCTTTACATTTATTCCCAAATAATAGGCTGACTAAAGGCAGTAACAATTTAAACAATTGTGAACTAATGTTTAATGTTTATATCTTTTCTTTTTAATAGTCTATTTATTTTCAGCAGTCATCAATCTTGTACATGGTCAGTGGTCATAGACACGAAGATGTACCTTTAATTTCCCCAAGCTGATTGTTCACTAAAAACCCCGCAGTCATCATGCTTTCTGCCATTTCAGGTTTGCTTTTGAGGTGACATAATGCGGTATCTAAGGGGGTGAGTTGTTTACTTTTTAATTAGTCTTCACATTGATGCCATCGGTGTCTTCATTCAGGCCGATTTGATGAGAACGTGCACGAAAACAAGTAGTGGGATTTATCACACAAACCAATCATAACTGATCATATCCAATCAAAGCGCGATGGAGGCAATGCCTCCTCTCACGTGACTTTCCCCCATTCATTCTCAATCACCCCCCTCTAAACCCACTGCATGCTATAGGGGTTCTGCTTTATTTCTATGAGTGGAAGGGAGGCACAAGAAACACGGACTCCCTGCTGTAACTGCACCTGCGGGAGTCGCTGTTTGGCAGTGTTTCTTCAGAAAAATTAGTGATTTACAAAATTAGTGATTTAAAAAATGTACACTTTTTAATGTAAAATTTTGTAATATTTGTGATGTTTCATTTTTCTAATATTGATTATTTTCTCATCCAGATTTTTTGAGGAGGCACTGCCTCCCTTGCCTCCTTGGAGGAAATGCTGCTGATATATGTATATATATATATATATATATTATAATGCATAAATAAATATACAAAGAAGTGTAAAAACAAAACAAAAATATATAAATAGATACATACTGAATGAATATTAAGATATTTGAATGAATCGGCTAAATTAATGATTGTACTCACATGAAAATGACTTGCCGCCAACTATTTATGTTTTCACCTCGTTTATTAATGTCTTCAGATCACCTGTATTATGCCACTTACCACTTAATCTGTCAACAGATTAAGGCAAACTAAACAAAACAAAATTACCAATTTTGATATAGATATAAATTTCTTAGCATGTATTTGATTACAGTCTCTAATACACGTTTCATTTAGAAATGATTGAACACTTATTGAACAAAAACTCTGCTAAATGACAAGATAAATGAAGTTAAACTCAGCTGGAATGTTATTTATAATTTTAATATTTCATTGTTCATATGATGATACTGTAGAATATGTGAATTTGTTTTAAAAAATAAATGCAATAATTTTACCTATTGACAGATGGATAAACACAAAATTTAAATGCTTAAAATATGTAAATTAAAATCATTGGTTTAATACCTTGTTTAATTATTGCTCTTCTGCTCTTCCTGCTACACAGGAATTTCTATCTTGTAAAGTTTCTTCTACAAAATTCACCAATAAATGTCGGAATTTTCCCATCAGCCTACAAGTGACAAACATGAATGATCCAGAATCTTGCAGAATAAAACGTGAAGATACTGAAGAACAAATAGGTTGGTGTTTATTCTTGATTCTTCATTAATAATGCTAAAGACCATTAAAACTTCAAGCAGTTAACCAGATTTTGTAGTTGTACTTAATTCATAAGAGCTGTGAAATAGAGCAAATAATATACAGGACACATTCCATTTATTTGGTATAAAATTAAGCTTAAAACATTTTGACATGCATTCTCTGTAAAGCTGCTTTGAAACAATATGTATCGTGAAAAGCGCTATACAAAAAAATGTGAATTGAATTGAATGAAACAGTTTTCTTTTCTTTAGTTGTCAACAAATGGTCAGTGAAATGAGGTTTCAGAAACATTCATATTGATTGTTTACATCAGTCGGTCAGACTAAATATAGGTGCTGTTTTATTTTATATCTATTTCACAACCATATTACTAAAATATTAAACAGTTTTTAACCTACATTAAATGTAGTTGTTCAGACATATCTAGTATTTCTTACTACAAAAGCCTGCAATTTGTGGCTGAAATTATTTAAAAATAATAATTGGAAGATCAGTGTGCAAATAAATGCACCAAAATAAAAAAATTTATAGCAGATTTCTGCTACTTTCTTCTATCATATCAGGGTTCACTTGTGTTCTTTTCCTTCCTTTTTTTTCATTTTACTAATGAAATGTTTTAATTTCATTTTAGAAATGACAGAAGAAAACAAGAAGAGTGAAGAATTTACTGAAGTAGAGGAGAAACATGATGTCAAAGCCATAAAAAAATCTTTGCCGAAAAGAAGTTCCAAGCAATCTTTTACTTGCTTTCACTGTGGAAAGAGTTTCTCATACAAACATAATTTGAAACATCACATAAGGGTTCATACTGGAGAGAAACCTTTCACATGTGATCAGTGTGGGAATAGTTTCACACAAAAAAGAATCCTTAAGGAACACATGAAAATCCACACTGGAGAGAAGCCGTACACATGCGATCAGTGCGGGAAAAGTTTCGCACAAGCAAACGCTCTTAAATTACATCTGCATATTCACTCTGGAGAAAGACCATATAACTGTGATCAATGTGGTAGAATGTTTTCAAGGGTTGAATCCCTGAAGAGCCACTTGAAAGTTCATACAAAGGAGAAGCCTTATGTTTGTTCTTTGTGTGGAAAGAGTTTTTGCCAGATGGGTGCATTAAAAATACACCAGGAAAGACACAGCGGTGTGAAGAATCACATGTGCTTTGATTGTGGGAAGACCTTTATTAGAGATGCTGAACTGAAACGGCACCAGAAGACTCACACTGGAGAAAAACCTTACAAGTGTTCACACTGCGAAAAGAGTTTCAGTCAGGCAGGACACATGAAAATACACGAGAGGATCCACACTGGAGAGAAGCCGCACACATGTGATCAGTGTGGGAAGAGTTTTGCACATGCAAACACTCTTAAATTACATTTGCTTTGTCATTCCGGGGAAAAACACTATAACTGCGATCAGTGCAGTAAGACATTTGTTTTGGCAGTATCCCTGAAGGTCCACCTGAGAGTTCACTCAAAGGAGAAGCCTTACATGTGTTCTTTTTGTGGAAAGAGTTTTAGTCAGCTGGGAGGTTTAAAAATACACCAGAAAAGACATGACGGCGTGAAAAATTATGTGTGTCTCGATTGTGGGAAGACCTTTATTACAAATGCTGAATTGAAACTGCACCAGAGAACTCACACTGGAGAAAAACCTTACAAGTGTTCACAGTGTGACAAGAGATTCAGTTGGTCAGCATGTCTGAAAATACATGAGAGGAGCCACACTGGAGAGAAGCCGTATCACTGTCCTTCATGTGGGAAAAGTTTTAGTAAATTAGATTCTCTACGCAGCCATACAAAAAGAAATATCCATTGCAATATATCCATATAAATCTTTCCTAGCCAGCTGCAACAAGAGTCTGGACAAGTAACCGTCATCCTAAGTTACCAGTGAGATTCAGATGCACAAAAGGAGGCTATGACACTTTAAAAACATTCAATTCTTATTCCAGTGTAGCACATTTGGGAACACAAAGTCTGATGTGCTTTGTGTTTCATGCCAAGTGTTGCACTGTTGCCATTTACATGCATGAAGCGCGTCTCATCAGCTCAATTAACAAACATGCTGTGAGTTTCAGCTTGAAAGCTTACTCATTTAACTGTGATCAATGTGGTATTTTTGTTTGTTTATTTTTTTACATGAGAAAACAGTGGTGTGAAGAATCACGTGCATTGAGTGTGAGAAGATTTTTTTGCTTTTTGCACAAACAAAACACTTGTGTCACTTTACAAAATTGAGGTTAACCCACTGGAGTCACAAGGATTCATTTAATGATGTCTTTACCATCTTTCTGGGGCTTGAAAGTAGTAGTTGCATAGCTGTCAATGGAGGGAGAGAAAGCCCTTAGATTTCATCAAAAAGATCTTGATTTGTATTCCGAAGATGAACAAAAACGGAAAAACTGCAAATCACAAATCCAACCACTGTGTGCACCAGTGGAGCTTTTCTGACATCTAATGCAGAAAATTTGGTACTGCTCCCAATTTTTTAAATAATATAGGCCTACATTTTCGCCTTGCGGTGACAATATCACCACTAGTGTCACTAATGTGAGGAGAGCATTAAAGTCACAAAGAAATCAAAATGGACAATTCTTATTTTTATGGAAAATTGCATATTTATTCTAAATGATTTATCTCTGCACACTTATTATTTTCTATAATCTATGTTCCCTTGTAATCTTTATTCTAAATATCATCTCCTCCCTCTTACATAGATTTATACAATCATAAAGGCAACAGACCAAAAAAGCTCAAAGTGTGTTTTTCTACCATTTACTAGAATATGATGGCAGAATAATGGACAAAATTTGAAGTTTAAATGACTAACTGTGCGCCATCTGTACTTCAAACATAGTTTTATAAATGAGCAATTTACGCTGTATATAAACATGAATTTAAACAGCATATATTGATCTGTTTTAACAAATGGCTTAGGTATAATGAGAATTATTGTAGCCTTCTAATGTAAAAACAAAATAAGGCACATGACAGCGTTAAACATGGGAGACATGCACTAGATTTTAAATCTAGTCTATAGCGCCCTCTGGTGACTGACTCATGTAAACTCGAGTCTAAGATGCTTTTAATAATGCTCACGAAGTATTTCAGTTACATGGCGTTTAGACAAAGTGACAATGCTCTTTTGGTTGTTGTGTTGTTTTAAATACCTTTTTTATTTTATTTGGGAATTGTTTTTTTTTTTTTTGGTAAGTTTTTTTTTTATACTGACTTCGTCTCGTGGTGATGACGTGATCGCAAAGTCAGTTGCGAGATGAGCTGGGTGCGGTATATTTACACAATTTTTAGTTGCATTAACTAAAATATATACTTTAAGCGTTACTGCGAGTACTTAAAGCCTGTGAGGAGCGACGCGCGACGTTTTAAATCCATCAAGAGGTACAAAACAATGTGAGTATTTTGTTGCAAAGTCCCTTTTAGACTTTGTAGGTAACGTTAAATATGAATGACTCTGGAAACATGAAAATATTGCTTTGTGGTTTTATGATCGCTGTAGTTATTAATATAGTTATTATTTAGATTGAAATGGACATAGTATGCTGCTGTACGTATATGTTTACATATTGTACTGCCAACTGCTCTAAAATGGGTGTTGTGTTTTGATGTATTTTTAACGTTTTACTCAACACAAAACTACTCCCCACTTTTGATAGTTAACGTTACATCTCTTAACAGCATTTATTCAATTGTAGTCTTTTATGTAGTCTTTTAGGCATGTTACATGTAAAAACAGCAATAACTCACTAAAAACAAATGAGCAAATCCGTTAAGTGACCAGTTAAATTAAGCTGAATTAAATTTGTGTTATTTATTGTTGCTAACAAATCTGTACATTTATTTCAAAGTTGATGTATTCTCCACTTTTCTTACTTCATAGCTGGATTATCCACTCAACAATTCATCTTCTGTGAAGCTTCTCCCTACGACATTTCATCAATAAAAGCTGGGATGTTTCCAAGTGAAGAGAGAGTTTATGAAAAAACATTGAGAACATGAGTGAACCAATACCCTGCAAAATGAAACATAAAGATATTGAAGAACAAAAAGGTTGGTGTTTTATTCTTGATTCTTCAAGCTGAACAACATAAAATTCATGGAAAGCTGCAGGGACATGAAATTCTTTTATAATAATAATATTGTATAGCAGTTGTCTACTTCCCAGCCAGCACAGCTATGTGGGGCTCAGATGGGTGTCGCCTGGACTGTCTAACTGGGACCAGCCGGTTTTGTCCACAGTTTTCATGGAGGCCCCAAATGGGTTAGCCCAGGGGCACGTTCAAGCTCAAACCGGTGAACAACGTTTCACTGCGTTTTCTGGGTTGAACGACATCTTTCCTGGAAATGGTGTGCAACTGATTTGAGATACGTTTTCTCTTGTTTGGTGGGTGTGTCAGAAATGTCAGCCCAATCAGCGGCAACATGTATATAAACCACACGGTATTAAAGAGACAGCTCGCACAATGGGTATTAATGTAATATAAAAATACTAATATATTTTGCTATTGTATTGTGAAGTGACGCTTTAATAAACTTTTCTATACTCCTCTGATTATATAATGGTAAATATTACAATATCATAGCACAACAACAGTGATCAGCAATAATGATAAGCCTATTACTCACAATAAAAATAATATAGATCATAACACAGTTTCGGAGGGAAGAAGTGGGTTATCCTTCACCTGAAATGTTTGTCTTTTCATGCTGAAATGCAAGGCAAATGTTGTATCACAATAATTAGAAGTTTCCACAAATCCCTTCACTCGATTGGGATGTTCTTTTTTATTCTGGATGGCAAGGGCAGTGACTGTAACATTGAGTGTATTTTGTAGTATTAAACACCTATTTATACCGATTTAATCAGGCTCCAAAAATTCTTCAAAAACTCAAAGAATGGCCTTCTCAGCATTGTTGTAACTCTTGCGTCATCAGAACAGGGTGTTCAGCGCACCACCGTTTCCATTTAAAAAAACGTTTTGCAACATTTTGTCAGGGCTGAACACACCCCAGATGAAATGAACACTGCTCAGATTGCACACTACAGGCTGTTAAATCTAACATGAAGAAACATGCTGGAGATAATTAGGTGATAATGAGCAGAATTAAACCACTAAATGATGATAACATTCTTATCATTTAACAGCTGACCACATTTTCCCTTTTTTTTTCTTGCCATAACAAACAGTAAGAGCAGCCAGAGAAAAACCATCCTTAAAAAAAGTCAAACTGCCTAACTGAAGTAAGCGCTGACCTCGATCATGGTGACATCAAAACAAACTTATTTTCAGCAAATCATCAACATCTAAACCTTTGGTAATTCTCAATAAGCACTTTTGTAGATGTTTGTCAGAAATAAAGTCAATCTGGTTAGTAATAAGTGAAGCTGGTAATGGTGTTTGTGGCGATGTTTAATCAGATCTTATGAGATTTAATGTCTTTTATCTTCAGTTGATTTCATCGAAGGCTGTGGCTGAAGTTGTAGTTCTTGTTGTTCCTCTGTCCTTCAGTGATTCTGCTCGTTATCACCTTATTATCTCATTAACTCCAGCATGTTTCTTCATGTTAAGTTTAACAGCCTGTAGTGTGCACACTGAGCAGTGTTCATTTCATCTGGGCTAACCCATGTGGGGCCTACATGGAAACTGTGGACAAAACCGGCTGGGCCCCAGTTAGACAGCCCAGGCGACACCCATCTGGGCCCCACATAGCTGTGCTGGCTGGGTTTCTGCTTTTACACGAGATTAAAACTTTCTTTCATTTTAGTCCTGCTGAAAGACACTGAGGATAGTGAAGAACTGAGTGAAGAACTGAGTGAAGTGCAAATGAAAAATAATCATGTCAAAACTGGAGAAAAATCTTTGAGTCACTCTCAGACTAAAAGTACAATTTTATTGAAAAAAAGAGCCAAAAAATCTTTCACATGCCCTCAGTGTGAAAAGAGTTACACATTAAAAGGAAGCCTTAGGGATCACATGAAAATCCATACTGGAAAGAATTTGCACACATGTGATCAGTGCGGGAAAAGTTTCACAAAGAAAGGAACCCTTAAGGATCACATGAAAATCCACACTGGAGAGAAGCTGCACACATGTGATCAGTGTGGAAAGAGTTTCACATTAAAAGGAACGCTTAAGGATCACATGAAAATCCACAGTGGAGTGAAGCCGCACACGTGTGATCAATGTGGGATGAGTTTCACAAAAAAAGGATCACTTAAAGAACACATGACAATCCACACCGGAGAGAAGCCGCACACATGTGATCAATGTGGGAAGAGTTTCAGAAAGGCATGCACTTTTAAAATACACCTGCGTTCTCATTCTGGAGAAAGACCATTTAACTGTGATCAGTGCGGTAAAAAATTTTTTAGGGGAGATGCGCTGAAGGACCACATGAAAGTTCACACACAGGAGAAGCCTTACACGTGTACTTTGTGTGGAAGGAGCTTTAGTCAGATGGGTAGTCTAAATTTACACCAGAAAAGACACAATGGTGTGAAGGATCATATGTGCTTTGATTGTGGGAAGACTTTTGTTAGAGATGCTGAACTGAAAAAGCACCAGAGGATTCACACTGGTGAAAAACCTTACAAGTGTTCACTCTGTGACAAGAGATTCACATGGTCCGAATATCTGAGAATACACGAGAGGATCCACACCAGAGAGAAACCTTACAAGTGTTCACACTGTGACAAGAGATTCAAATGGTCCGATTATCTGAGAAAACATGAGAGGATCCACACTGGAGTGAAGCCGTATCACTGCCCTCCGTGCGGGAAGAGTTTCACTCAATTATCTTCTTTACGCAGTCATACAAAAAACAAATGTCTGAAATCACAATAAGTAGTTCACCTTCAGATCCAGAGCATTTATATGCGACACTCTGCCCTCAGCAAACAAGACCCAATAATGCATAGAGCAATAAAATATTTCTCTTCTATATAAATTTGCCCCAATCAGTGACAACACATCAAAACATCTTCCGAGTTCAGACCAGCGGTTTCAAGTGTGAAATTAACATCAACCCCATGATGGTGTTTCTCCAAAATAAACAATATCTAATAATTGAATTTTGTTCAATTTATATTCTAATTTCTTATCCATATGTATCACCATTGAGTGCTTTTCACACATCATTCTAAACGGAATGTTTCACACTTGTAATTTAGAAGTGGGGTTAACACTGCTATTTACCCGGGGTTATGAAACCCTGCAGCACTGCTTTTGGGCTGTTAACCCCGCACTGTTGTGACAGTTTGGAACAATAAGCAACCGACAAATAATAACGTGCCTCATATTCGTGTGATTTGGATTCATGGAAAAACCAGTTTGAGGGGGAAAATATCAAAGGACGACTGAAAATGTGACAATTGGATTTTCATTCTTGCCTTTATAGTCTGAAAAGTCCATTTAGGAAAACTTGACAAATTCGCCCATGTTTAATATGAGAATGCTCAACACTAGAGCCCTTATGTAAGCATATTGCGTGTGGCTTTCATCCAATCAGTGACAAATATGCAAATAAGGACATTCTTTTGTTTGGTATGTTATTTTGTAGATGTTTTCCCTGCAAACAAGCATGAGAATTTGCCCATTGGCAAAACATTGGCCCCTTACTATTTACTCAAGAAATACTTTCTGGCTCAGCTGAAACTCAAACTAGGAACCTTCTTGTTGAGAGAAGACAGTGTTTCCCACTAAGACACTTTTGCTGCCCTTGGACACAGACATAAAATACACATATTTGTAGAATAATTATTAAAAAGCTGATTTAATTAATTATTAAAATGTATTTAGATACCACTTATAGTATATTTGGACCCATTGGGGCGGTTTCCCAGACAGAGATTAAGCCTAGTCCTAGAATAAAATGGGCCTTTAAACCAGATTAACAGAAATCTGCTTTCTCTGTCATGGTTTAAAATAGTCCTAGACTTAGTCTAGTCCAGAGTTTAATAAGCTGATTTCCTGGAGGAAAACTAGAGCTACTCCAGGACTAAACTGAGGCTTAAATTAAACCTAGCAGGAGGCAGGTTTAACTTCAGATTAAAGGTGCTAAAGAGGATGTTTTGTTTTATACATTTTTGCAATATTACTTGAAACTGTCTTTACTAACTGATAAAAGACTATTTATTAGGTGCACTGAAAGGAATAATATTAATATACATCATCTGTGCACGAGGTAGGGCCTTAAAAACATCAGCCAATTGGCCGATTGGCCCTCTGGCCTGTCAATCACTGCCGTGACGTTCCTTGTGAGAGACGAGCGCAGCTGCGCGCTCCAGTAACTTTCCACACTCCACAGGCGCTGCATGCAATGTTTTTGTCAGGAGACAGGAGTAACAACTGCAGATTCTGAGTTACCTGCGGTGAGTCCGACATAATGAATCCACTAACACAACACAGCGAATGCCGGTGATAAACACTCGTGTTCCAATACGAGTGTTTACGAGTTTTGGGAGGCGTTCCTTCGAAGGTAGGGGGGTTGTTCTTACGCATGCGCTCATTTCAAAAACTCAGTAACAGTCTTTGGTTTCTCAGTCGATGAAAAGATCCTCTTTAGCAGTTTTTCATTTTGAAATAGCATGTTTCAGTCAAGTAACCCAATCAAACAGGACTTTTACTTCCCATCATGCTTTGCACCTGGCTGAAGTGGGAGAGTAAATGTTGAAAAAGTGTTATTTTATGCTTTTTTTTTTTAGAAAGATGAGAATATGGAGAGACTTCTTACTGTTTATTGTTCTATTATGTAAAAGTTTTGTTATGCTTGTTTTTTTTTTTTTTTTTTTTTTTTTTTTAGATTACCGTTGTGGTGAAGTGTTGAGCTTGTGCTTGGGTTGAGGACCTGCTGACAAGAACTGCCCTTTTTGTGACTATGATAGTGCTTTGGATCAAATCAGTCTAATTTCTAGACTGCCAACACCGATCATCACATGTGTAAATATGTTTAGTTTGTTGCTAATGTAAAGGACAAAACAAAAGCATTGATGATTATTATATATGTAGAATTAATCTATTTAAAAAGAATTCATTATAAACATATTTTGAGGCATTTCTTTTTTTTCACAGCTGATGTATTTTGCTTGCTTTAAAATAAATGTCTCTTGTTTAAGTTTTTTTTATAATGGAGTCTTTTTCTGCTGCCATTGTTTTTCTTTGCTTCTCAGTTCCATGCAATTTTAAGATTTTCTTGGTTCATTCCATGCTTTACAGGCAACCTCTCTCATGCTAATTTGGCTTTCTGAAACACAGATTAATTACAGATTACTAAAACCTGGACTATGGAGTCCTGATTTAAAATAAACCATTTTTAAACCATGATTAACCATTCTGGATTAAGGCCTATCCTGGTTTAATTTAAACCCTGTCCGGGAAACCACCCAGAGAGTTGCTATTGTTCTTGACGCGATTCCAAAGAGCGTGACGTTACTTTTAACTGTAGTTCAGTGGAAATCATACATACTCGTCGAACATATACATAAGAAGAAGTGTAAACAAATGTAAACCAAATTTTTCACATTTTATAAATGACTCCAAATTATATGTAAGTCTTTCGGAACAAGCCAAAAACAAAAAAGCACTGAAAACATGTAATGCTCTGAAAGCAAGGAAATTTATGTTATTTTTTTTTCTTCCTCTTTCCAGCTAATGTTAATGTGATAATGTGAATGTGTAATACCTCTTCGTCTTGTGGCATTGAACGGTCTAACTCTACAATACTACATTCACAGTCTTTGTAATGTGTTTCAGCACATCATTTGTAACATTTATAATGTGTTTAGAAACAATTGAACTTTCTAGAGCTGGAAAGAGACAAATGAATGTATATTATCTTGATAAATGGGATTAAATGTTCGTTTTTTAAAAAAATAGACTAGTTGGCAACATGCCAGTTAAGGAAACGAAACCAGAAGACCTGATAAATGATTGTGGGAAAATCCCTGGGAAAGAACCCAGATGCACGCATATTGTGTAATAGACATCTGTGGAGAAGACATTTTCCACAACAATGTTAGCTTGTAGTCTGATATGAAAGCATGGGAAATGAGGAGCAGTGTTGGTGCTCTTGACTCCGGTAAGCTCCACTTTAGCTCATAACCACTCCTCAAGCCCCAGTTGGCCGGCTTTAGACCAAGGTATTCGGCTGGTCAAAAATCCCTCACCACTGGCCCAGAGGAAGCCCAGAGGAGGCGCGATCAAAACCATGGAAGTGACAGTGGAAACAAGACTGGCCCTGGCATTCACTAGCATGCTCGATTTGGGAACACTGCTAATGAGAACATGAGTGATCCAGGACCTTGCAAAATGGACCATGAAAATAATGAAGAACAAAGGGGTTGATGTTTATTCTTGATTCTTTATTAATAATGCTGAAGAACATTAAGGTTATAAAACTTAATGCAATTCATCAGAATTAGTGGATAGTTGGAACAGTCCTAAGAGAGGTGAAATAACAGTTAAAGTAGCAAATAATATATGGGACACTTTCCATGAACTGAGTACAGAATGGAGACTCGAGCTCAGTATTCTTTTCTTTTGTTTTCAACAAATAGTGATTTGAGAATCATTGATTGTTAATATCAGAAGGTCAATTGACATATAAATTGACTGTTAACGTTGTGGAGAACATAAAGAAATGACAAGGGAGTCTATCAACTTTGCATAAATGTAATCATTCATAATAAACTACAGTTTAAAAAAGTTTTGGTGTTGATTTTTAGGCTAGTTCACAGGTAGGGTGGGTGATATGACACAATATGAGTCGTTTTATTTCACAATAACGATATATATCACAGTGAGAATAAAAACCTGCTCTCATTTCTCAGTTAAGTGGAAGAGTACTGGCTTGGGCATACCACTTCTCCCCCTTCCTGCTCCTTATCTGTGTCCGAATTCCTTGAATCCTGCTTGTATCCTTGAACAATAGATACACTGTAAAAAAATAAATCGTAAAAAAAAGGTCAGTGACTGTCAGCTATGGCTGCCAAACAAAAACCTTAAAATTAAAGTAAAATATTCTAATTTAAATAAAGTGCAAAAAACTTTAACAGAAATTTTCATTACACTTTTTTTACGGGTATTCCCTGAATTATTACAATAAAACACGTTCACTGCAAAACAAAATCTTAAAAAAAAAAAAACAACAACAGTCAAATGACTGCAACAGCTGTTAAACACAGTCTATAAAATAAATGTAAAATATCCTAATTTAAATAAAGTACTATTGCAGTGCTGTGATACTATAAACAATTTTATTAAATCATTATGCAGAAAATGTTTTATCGATGTTATGCAGACTCACACAGACATCAAGAATCAGCGTATGAATCTCAACAACGGTGACAATAAAAAAAAAATTCAGATCAACTCAGAATATCACAAAACAAGCTACTAAAGTCACAAAAAAAAAAAACTTAATCAATTGTCACCATTGTTGAGATTCATATGCTGATTATTGATGTCTCTGTGCTCAAAAAATTTAATAAAAACATTTCAGAATACCAGGTTATCATAATATGATTTCACAATATCTCAGAAAATCATATGAAATTAACAGTTAATATACTCAGAAACTTGATGGTATGTGATATTAGTGAATCAAACCACTTTGTTTGCAACAAATGACATGTTTGGGTAAACACTGTTACAAAGACCACAAACCCACACAAAAAGCCAAGAGTCAAACTGCCCAACTAAAGGAAACACTGACCATCATAATGGTGACCAAACATTTTCAATAAAACATCAACATCTAAATCTCTGTTAATTCTCAAAAAGAACTTCTGCTGAGATCTTGAGAGATTTATTGTCTTCTTTTATCTTCAGTTGATTTCAGGCTGTGTGGCTTTAAGTCAGTTGTAGTTGTGTTTCAAGCATTATGTTGAACCAACATCACATTATAACCCTGATTCAATGTCATTACCATTGATTTTTGTTGAAATTTCAACATTTTCTCAAAATCCCAGCCACTTCGTTGTATATGCAGTCCCCTTCCCCCCACAGATCTTCGACGAGCACAGGAATCTAAATGGTTAACACATAGGCCCACCTAGTAGTCTTGCGGTCATGGAGACATGACAGACACTTTCAAGAGCTATTCTCTTTCTTCTTCTTACTAGCAGAGCTAGTGCTATCGCTCTTAGCACGGGACATATACATATTTTGCTGCTGACCGAAAGGTGGAACAACAATCAAATGATACTTCCGTATCATAAACAGGCAAGGCTTAAAATGAAAACTTTCTTGACAAAGCAAAACTGCAAGCTTAAGTGAGCATAAAGATGATTATATACAATTTATATCACTTTTTAATGTTTTGAATTTTTTATGATTTAATGAAAATTAAAGCTTTCTTTTATTTTAGACCTGATAGAAGAGAATGAGGAGAGTGAAGAACTGAGTGAAGCGGAGGAGAAACATCATCATGTCAAAACTGGAGAAAAAGCTTTCAGTTGCTCAAAGACTGAAAGAAATTTACTGAAAAGAAGAGCCAAAAAATCTTTCATCTGCGCTCAGTGTGGGAAGAGTTACACATTAAAAGGAAGCCTGAAGCGGCACATGATAATCCACACAGGAGAGAAACCACACACATGTGATCAGTGCGGGAAGAGTTTCACATTAATAGGAACCCTTAAGGAACACATGAAAATCCACACTGGAGAGAAGCCGTACACATGTGATCAGTGTGGGAAGAGCTTTGCACACCAAGGAGGCCTTAGAATCCACATGAAAATCCACACTGGAAAGAAGCCGTACACATGTGATCAATGTGGACAGAGTTTTGCACACAAAGGAACCCTTAAGGATCACATGAAAACCCACACTGGAGAGAAGCCATACACATGTGATCAATGTGGGAAGAGTTTTGCACAAAAAGGATCCCTTAATGAACACATGAGGATCCACACTGGAGTGAAGCCGCACATATGTGATCAGTGTGGAAAGAGTTACAGAAAGGCATGCAGTTTTAAAATACATCTGCGTTATCATTCTGGAGAAAGACCATTTTATTGTAATAAGTGTGGCAGAACATTTTTTAGGGCAGATCACCTGAAGGACCACATGAAAGTTCACACACAGGAGAAGCCTTACACGTGTTCTCTGTGTGGAAAGAGCTTTAGTCAATCAGGTACTCTAAAATTACACCAGAAAAGACACAATGGTGTGAAGGATCATATGTGCTTTGATTGTGGGAAGACTTTTGTTAGAGATGCTGAACTGAAACTGCACCAGAGAATTCACACTGGAGAAAAACCTTACAAATGTTCATACTGTGACAAGAGATTCACATGCACAGGACATCTGAAAAAACACAAGAGGATCCACACTGGAGAAAAACCTTACAAGTGTTCACACTGCGACAAGAGATTCGTTCAGTCAGAATATTTAAAAATACATGAGAAGAACCACAGAGTTCAGTCAATTATCTTCTTTACGCAATCATACAAAAAACAAATGTCCTAAATCAAAGCGAGTAGTTCAGAGGTAGCTGCTGCTATATGGAGTGATTTTAGTGAGTGATTAAAACAAATGCAAAATAGTGTATGGTGTGACTTGTTTTTGACTCTCTTGTTCCTACTAGAAATGATATAAATCCCTTTCTGCACTTATACACAATACAGTAGGCTTATATTATCAAGTAACTGTCATGCTGTTAGGCGAACTAAGTCTAAGGTCACATGCTAGGGATGCCTTCTTTAGTCTCTTCCCTGTTTAAGAATAGATGTTAAAATGATGAATAAGAAGAAAGAAGTTGTTCCTGTTTACACCTGGTGTTTTAAGTTGTCTCTTTTGTCGACTTTCGACCACTTCTGTCCTGATTTCTTCAAGGGGAGGGTCTATGGGTGGATAAATGTATGGGCCTTTTCAGATCTTTCTATCTAGTTGACGAAATAAGCTGGCGCTGTTTACATATGAACATGTCTGGAAATGACGGAAAAACAGTTTTCATTTGCACTGACAGCCGCAAGACTAGGTAGGCTGACCGAGCAACTGAGTCGTCCAGCGTTCATTTGCTCGAGCCGTAATAAGCTCTTGTATCGTGAAAACACTGATTAGAGCACGGTAACTTTTTAAGATCACAGTTTAAGACATTAAATCATAGAAGCACATAATACAAGACACTTTCTTTTAAAATCCATAAAAGACTTTATTTATTCTAACACAAGCTAATCTACCACGAACACAAACATACATACATACATTCATTCATACGCGTTGCAGCAAGACAGGAAATGAGAGAGAAAGAGTTTAGGAGAGAGAGAGAGAGAGAGAGTGTGATATGATGAATTCCTAGCAAAGTTATGCTTTTCAGAAGATCTGACCTGAACGAACCATGAATCATTAAATGCACCAGTTCAGTTTTAATCTGGAGGTACTTGCTTGCGTCGACTTTGAATGTGAATATCCCTCGTTGGCGTGTAGAGAAGAGTTTTCCAAGTCGATGAGTTGTCGCAGGGTATTCAAGGTCCGTGTTGTGTTCGGTAGAACCCAATCACGTTTGAGCTTGCTGAAAAATTAAAGGGAAGTCTCTTTGTCGCTGGAGTTAAAGTTGAAGCGGCAGAAGTCGTTGGTTGAACTTTGTGTGAAACTTAGAACACGAGACTTTCAACGGAAAAGAAAATTAAAGAAAGAAAAGAAAAGTGAGTGGAAGTTGGATGGCTTGAAATGAGCTGCTTGTCTGTTCTTCTTGTTACTCCATTGTTCTTGGTACTCTGGTCATGGCTGACCGGTTCTTTCTTCTGTTGCTCTGTTTTCCTTGACCAGAACTAACCCCCTCCTTCTATCTGGCAATGACAATTTAAACTTAGTTGTTTGTCACACCTCTGAGGAGTTTTGGCCAATCAGACATCGTCCTGTTTCAAAAGGGCCTTTCTCTGCCCCCAATAACACATAGGTGTTACATCCTGTTTCTGCTTCAGCAGAGTGTCATTTTAACATAATTTCTATTAAATGGAATACAATACATTTTAAACAGATTTCATTCAAGTCAGGATATAGGAAAGATGAAAAGAAATAAATCAAGTCCAAATAAGGCATACTTTCAGTCATTCAGTCAAGAGTTAACATATTTACATGAATTGTGAGTGTTCTAAAGCCTAACTGTTTACAGGTAGTACTTGTGGACACATAATGCAAAATGTATGTAGTTAAAAGATGTTTGATAAGTCCATTAAAATTGTTGGAACAATTTCGAAGCAGTTTTATTTGTAGAACAGTCTCTGTTGAGTTTTCTGTGAGGTTAGGTCTTTTAGACAACTAATGGGGCCTGCATTGTTTCCTCTGTTTCTTTGATCTGGGTGATCAAAGAATCTTATCTTCCTGGTGACCATTTGGTTTGTCACTCCTCCTGCTATCAGGAGCGTGGGGTGTCATAAAATTAATCCGCCTGGGTTTACTCCGCAGACGAGCTGGAGTCGGAACTTGATTCTGAATTAGGATTATGTTTAAAAGAATCATCTGAATGATTCAATTGTCTGGTTCGTCCACAGTTCCTACAAGGCATATGTGTTAACCACATATGCCTTGAGCTGTGCTCTTGGGACTCTTATGTAAATCACTGTTACCTGTTTATTGCTGTATGAGACTATAAAGCAGCAGCAGCCTATGAACTGTGCTATTGATGTTGCAAACAAGTTTCTTTTAAATAAATGTATTGATTGAAATCCTTGTCTACAAGTCTTAACTGTACTTCCACTATGCATAGGGTACAATGGGGTAAAAGGCACATTTGATTTTATTTTCCTCCAAACCACTAGATGGCACATAACCTAGCCACAACACTTTTCGAAACATCTGCTTTTCACTCTGCATGTGGATATTTGGCTGATCCCTGACACGATCACAGGCAGCAGCGCAAAGTTGATTCTGTACTAATTTAATTTTATGTTTGATGTTTGTTTTAAAAATTGTTGTAGATTTAAGTGGCAAATGAGACTCGCTAGAATTATTGAATATATTTTGAGGCAAAGGTCTTATTAATGATTTTCAATTTTGTCAAAGTAATTAAAGCAACAGTTCAATAATGGAGGAGTATGTAAGTATGTATGAATAAATAAGTATGGTATTTGGGGTAAAAGGCACAACATAAACCGATTTTTCCATTTATTAACATGACAAGGTTAGATTCAGATGGAAAATATATCATATATTAAGTCGGGTGTCCACCTGGAGATAATCACCATATTTATAATGATACCATCATATTTAAAAATAAATAAATAAATAAATATATAGTAGTCAACATTTGAAGTGGATCAAAACCTTTCATCAAAGTTGTCCTAAAACCTTCGTATTAGGACAACTTAGTTATTAGGACAACTTTTTTGATCCACTTCAAATGTTGACTACTGTATAATAAAATATAATTTTTTTGTTTTGTGATGGAGAGCCAGTGTTGCTTCTCCATCCCTTAAAACTGTGTCCTTGTTGTTCTTTAGATCATGCATATTCTTTGTAATTGTTCATGCTCCGTTTTACTTTTTTATTTCCTGTTGTTAGAGGAGTCTAACCTCTAGGGAAGTGCACACCTGGGAAGAGGGGAATGCTCATTTAAACTCATTTAGGAAATATGAGTTGTGCAAATGAAAATATTTGTGTTTCTTTTGTCTGTATGTTGTATTTATTGACTGTTTTTAAACTCTTGCCTTAAACTATCATAGGAACTTGCTGAAATGTATTGTCAAAGGAGTCAAGGGTTAGTTTTACAGAAAATGGTATGTTCCAATTAACTAAAGGGGGGAACATTTTTGTATTTAAGTGTATTCAGAAATGAGAACGTGGATTTTGGAGCTTAATGCAAAGATTGTTATTGCTGCGTAAGTATGAGAAACTTCAGTCTCCAACAGTTAGTGAGAAAAGTTGGTGCTAGATTTAATACCTCAACAGTGTTAGTTTTTTTTGGATTGTCTTTGTAACCTTTGTTTTTATTTTTGCTCTTATCCACCATTCTATAGATCGTGTTGACTTCCTTGCCTTTAAAGTATTAAACTTCTTTTGGAACAACTTTGGATGCCTAGTGTGGTTCTCCTTGTGACCACTCGGGTCTCTATTGTATGTTTCTACTGTAAATATATATTAAGCTATTATAGGATCACCTTTGACACTTTTAGAACCTTTACTTTTAAAAATAATTTTAAAAATCATATTTTATGATTTATTTTCACATAAAATCACTTGCTTCATAAATGTTCAATACAAACATATTTATTCTTTCTGCCTCATTATGGGCATAGTGACTGTTTTTTTTTTCTTAGACTCTCTCAGTTCATTTAGTCTCTGAAGGAAAGTAGAGCATTTTTATAGGCCTACATGTAAATATTCATTTTCATATAGCAGAAAAAAAAATTTTACTTCTATGCTGGTGTCGCCATTGCCTTGTGCATGGGGGATCAGGATCACATTTATGTACAAAAAAAAAAAAAAAAAAAAAAAATTCCAAGTAATTGTACTCTTACTGTCACTGATTACATTAGTACATCATGATTTCAGTGTTTTTATTAGGAAAATAAATGTTGTCATTGCCACAACTTCAATCCTGGTGGGACTGACTGCTTGAAGGATATCTCATTATAATTATATTATAATTATATATTATAGACTTTTGACTCAATATATATTTTTATTAATTTTAGCTATTCTAAAAATATATTACAACAAGTGTATTATATCATATAGATGAAATAAATATAAAAGATTATACACAGATTATAAAAAGTGTAGAGTTTGCCATACTAGTGGATGTGACTTTTATTTTGACAACGGAAATCTTGAGTTTACGCGACCGTAATTTTCGCCTCGCAGTGATGACGTCACCACTACGCGCGTTCTCTCACTTCAGTCAACGAAGTCCTCTGAGGTAATCACAGCGCTTTGTATATTTACACAGTCATGACAAAAATTGTATAAGCAACATTTTTAGCGGTCCTTAACTGTCAAATGAAAACGTCATTTGATTCAGCGCTATTTGAGCGTCTTTTCTGGCGTCCGTCCCAGTTTAACCCCTGCAGTTTATCGTCTTTTTCAGAATATTTGCTGACTTGAATTATCTGAAGTCGTTTTATCAATAATTATCTGATTAGTGAAAGCCATCTGTCACAGCGCATGTACTTAACTAAATATCATTAGTGTCTAATTGCGTTTAAAGTGTTTAAAACACACAAGGTTCACATAAACAGTTCCTTTTGTCTTAAGTGAATGAAATAAATCGTGTATGTGTATTACTATTCTTGCTGTATTATTATTCTTAATGCTGATTTTTGGTGTACCTACTTTACCTGAATATTTAAAGCAGTTTATTTAATTTTCATTATTGTATTTGTATTTGTTTTTTTGTTTTAAATATGCTGATGTTATCATTGTCTTCTGCAATAAAAAAACATGATTCAAGGAAAACAATTCACAATAAATGTTATTTACAGAGGTGAATGTGGGATATAGTGCAAGAATATGGATGTAGTATTGCAATAAAAAAATGTTTTTTATGCAAAAGATTAAAGTTAGGCTTGGAGTTAAGCTCATTCAACAGCATTTGCAGCAATGTTGTTTTACTTACTAGAAATAATAATTAATAATAATTTTTACAAACAAATACCTTGGTTAGGCATATACATTGAATGGAATAAAATGCCATTAAACACTTAACTGGGCTAGATCAAAAAAAAAAAAAAACAACAACAGTGTGAACACAAAGAGGTCTGAGACCTCCCAGAGTCGTCTTTCAGGGACAAGGACAGTGTGAACATAAAGAGATCTGGGTCCTTTTCACTTAGTTCACCTCTTGGTCCATGTAAAGGAGTCTGAGTTCAGTTCTTTTAAAGAGGACTCAAGTGTGAAAACACCTTAAAGGATTAGTTCATCCAAAAATAACATTTCTGTCATTAATTACTCACCCTCATGTCGTTCCAAACCCGTAAGATCTTCGTGCACCTTCAGAACACAAATTACGGCCTTTTTGATGAAATTCAAGAGGGTTTTTTTTTTTTTTTATCCTCAACAAAATGACCACATTCATGGCCCAGAAAAATAGTAAAAACATTGTTAAAATAGTCAATGTGACTACAGTGGCTCAACTTTAATGTTACGAAGTGAGGAGAATACTTTTTTTTTTGTGCGCAAAAATAAACAAAAACAAAATAACTAAAATTTGTAGTCAACAAACCACTGCAGTCATGTCGACTGTTTTAACAATGTCTTTCGTACCTTTTTGGACATTGAAATTGTTGGTTAAATTGCTGTCTATTGACCCTACACTGCGAGTTTGATTGACAGGCGATCTAACCAGTCATAACACTGAATCCACCGTTATGTCTGACAAAGCATTTAGGGGAGTTAGTGGATTGACGTCAGTGAACTTTAACTTGAAAAATGGTGTGTAATAACATCTTTTCCCGGTTGAAACAACATTCCTTCTGATGTTCATTCATGTTTATTTGATGTTATAAATTAAATAGTAGGAAGAGATGATCGTTTTACAAGCCGCTTGAACTGAGGCGCTACAGCGATCTGTCATGACACATTAAAGAGCCACAAAACAGTATTTATTGTTTAAACTTCTTTAAAAATTACAATATTTAAAATTTGAGCCTTTGTTTCATATTGTCTGGCTTGTCCAACATAGCAACAGTAAGTAAAAGGGGGCGGGTCTTTGTGTTCTGAAGATGAACAAAGGTCTTACGGGTGAGGAATGACACAAGGGTGAGTAATTAATGACAGAATTTTAATTTTTGAGTGAACTAACCCTTAAAATAACAACATTTACAATCTTTGTCTTCATTAAACTCTATGTCAGCTGATCAACTGAACTTCAGATTTCACTCCTGGTCTTCCATGAACATACTGATCTCATCAAGGGGGAAACATTGCATTCCCCAACAAAATACAGTAAAACCAATATCACATGATTTGAATGTGTACAAATCTCTGTCTATCTGTATAGAAATCTGCCCGTCAGAACAGTGTACGACAACCATTTTAATTCACTTTCGTAAAGCAAGGCTTTAAATACTAGGATCAACGTTCGTGGCAAAGCAATACTGCAAGGTTTTGTGAGTGTAGCCTTGAAGGTAATATAAAAAAATTATTGCCAAATTTCTACTGGTTTATTTGTAAACCAAATCATAATTGAATTAATGTTCACCTTGAATGGCATGTTATCAGATTTATTTCAGATATACATTTTCAGATTTCAGAAAATATCTGAAAAAGGAGAAAAAATAGGTAATGGCTTTGTTCTGATATTATATTAAAGTAACTTTTATGTCCTTTCCCTTCTCCTTTCACTACATTTTATGATTTACTGAAAATTGAACATTTCTTTCATTTTAGACCTAATGGAAGACAACAAGGAAAGTGAAGAACTGAGAGAAGCAAAGGAGAAACATCACCATGTCAAAACTGGTGAAAAATATTTAAGTAACTCACAGACTGAAAACAATTTATTGAAAAAATCTTTCACTTGCCTTCAGTGTGGGAAGAGTTTCACAGAAAGAAGAGCCCTTAATCAACACATGACAGTCCACACTGGAGAAAAGCCGCACACATGTGATCAGTGCGGGAAGAGTTTCGCAAAAAGAAAAGTTCTTAATGAACACAAGACAATCCACACTGGAGAGAAGCCGTACACGTGTGATCAGTGTGGGAAGAGTTTCGCAAAAAGAAGAGCCCTTAATGAACACATGACAATCCACACTGGAGAGAAGCCGCACACATGTGATCAGTGTGGGAAGAGTTTCACACGTGTAAGTGCTTTTAATTTACATGTGCATTCTCATTCTGGAGAAAAACCATTTACCTGTGATGTGTGCGGTAAAACATTTTTTAGGGCACGTACACTGAAGGACCACATGAATATTCATACACAGGAGAAGCCTTACATGTGTTCTTTCTGTGGAAATAGTTTTAGTCTGCTGCGCAACTTAAAAGTACACCAGAAAAGACACAGCGGTGAGAAGAATCATGTGTGTTTTGGTTGTGGGAAGAGCTTTTTTACAGATGCTGAAGTGAAACGGCATCAGAGGATCCACACTGGAGAAAAACCTCACAAGTGTTCACACTGTGACAAGAGATTCAGTCGATTAAGTTCTCTGAAAACACACAAGAGGATCCACACTGGAGAAAAACCTCACAAATGTTCACACTGCGACAAGAGATTCAGTCAGTCTGGACATCTGAAAATACATGAGAGGATGCACACTGGAGAAAAACCTTATAAGTGTTCACACTGTGACAAGAGTTTCAAATGGTCAGAATATCTGAAAATACATGAGAGGATCCACACTGGAGAGAATCCTTACAAGTGTGAACACTGTGACAAGAGTTTCAGGCAGTCAGGAAACCTGGAAAAACACAAGCGAATCCACACTGGAGAGAAACCTTACAAGTGTTCACACTGTGACAAGAGTTTCAGTCAGTCAGGAAACCTTAAAAAACACAAGCGAATCCACACTGGAGAGAAGCCGTAACACTGCCCTCCATGTGGGAAGACTTTCACTCATTTATCTTCTTTACTCAGTCATACAAAAACAAATGTTTGAAATCATTGTAAGTTCCCCTTCAGATCCAGCACATTCAAATGTGATACTGTCCTGACCAAACGTGATCCAATAAAACATTGCGCTTAATGAAATGTAGCAGGGGTGTATTTTAGTAAATGATTTTGTAATTCCACTTGCCATGACCATAATTGGGGTTTCCTGCCGCCATGCTGACTTGGGGGAGTTGGCGCACTTTGCTGCTTCCCGGTCTGCATGTGATGTCAAAGCGGTCCCAGACAGCAACATACTGTCCCAAATCTGGTACATGTGGATCACACGTGGACCAGATTTGGGCCAGATCTGGTCCGACACTATGTTGCTGTCAGCCGTAGGTCGCAGAAAGTTTTGTGGTGATTCAATTAGGGCCGTATTTCATGTAACCATTGAATTCACATGATATATTTGTATGATTGTGATTCAAAGCCCCTCTGTGATGTACATTCAGATGTTTTGTTGATTTCCAAGTGGTGTATATTTCCACATTGGTGTATATGCTGCACAAAGTCATGGGTCAAGAGCTCAACTAAAGCAAACACTGTTCTCCTCAATGATGACATCAAACCAAACATTTTTAAACTACACATCTAAACTAGGGATGCACCGATCCGCCTTTTTCGCTTCCGATACCGATACCGATACCGATACGTGGGATTCAGTATCGGCCGATACCGATCCGATATTCAAGTAAGAAGAAAAGTGCTAAATTACCTAATAAACTGTATGCCTTACTTAGGGCTGTGACGGTCGGCATGACAACCGCGCCACCGCGGTCGTGGAGTGTTCAGTCTCCAGAATAAAATGAAAACGATGCGTTTGATTACATGCACCCAGTTTGTCCATTTTATTATATATTATATTATATTATATTATAATACTTATGCTTACATAATTAAGTTTCTAATCAGTTTTGTTTTAAATAGTTTGTTTTATTTTTCTTGCTGCTGACTATAAGTTTATGGTCAACGAATGGCTTTTCTGAGGTAAATACGTGAGGTAAACACTGATTGAACTGACGTTATACAGATTTCGGTAAGCTACTGCAACTTTCAACATATTATTTTGATGTTCATTCATGTTTATTTCCTTCTGTAGAGTAGTAAAGAGGAAGAGATGATCGCGTTCACTCACAATCCTCAAAAAGTGTTCAAGATGAGATGAAAGATGAAAAGTGACGCAGACTTTGTTTAATTTTTTTTCATAATACTTTCTTTTCATAATATAAATAAATGCATAGCCATCAGAAGCTATTAAATGTGTTATCATTAAAATATAAAAATTAAAATGATGCAGCAACATATGATAGATAGGACAGAACAAAAAAAAATGCTATTAACAATCTTTCATTGCGCAAAAGTATTATAATATGAACGGCTCCCATACAGAGCGGCTCAAAGCGCTTATGCGCATCTTATGCGCATTGTTAACAATAACACAGAATAGTACACGCACAGTATCGGATTTGGATCGGTCCCGTCCGGCCGATACCCGATCCGGCAAAAATGGCAGTATCGGAGCCGATACCGATCTGAATATCGGAGCATCCCTAATCTAAACTTCTGTTAATTCTCAATAAGATATTTTGTATGGTCAGTAATAAGTGTAATAATGTGTAATGGCTGGATGACAGTTGTAGTTCTGCTTGTAGTTGTAGTTTCTGCTCATATTTTTTTCCGTTCTTGTTCCTCTTTTCAGTGGTTCTGCTTGTTAACAGCAGGTGTTCATCATTAATGCTTAATCATCACTTAAATATTAACACTATTGCCAGTTATGTACTGGCAAAATTAAGTTTTGTGGGTCACCATTGTGCTGAAGAGTAGAGCCTGTGCTTAGGTTCAGGAGAAGATCAAGAGACATTGATGATATGCTGCATGTTGTTTTATTTAACAGATGGTGACTGTATAGTCACTGATGCAGTGAAATTCTCTTTATTTCAAATGTTTTTGAAATATTTTATTTTATTTCAAATGTTTTTAAAGCCAGTTGGTTTCTGCTAATGAAATGAGGTAACACGAATTTTAATTTAGTGCATGGTATCTTTACAGTAACATACTGCAGATTACAGTAAATAACTACAATCAACAGTAAATTACTGGCAACAGTGTTGCCAGTATTTTACTGTAAAAAAGCCTGGCAAGGTCTAACAGTGTGAGCTATAAAATCTCTTCTATTTTAATCTGCCCTAACCATCTACAGCAAGTGAAAGGACAATTAAACCTCATCTGAACTTGTTACAGTGAACAGAGTTTATCATGCAGTTTCAAGTGTTAGATACAGATCAACTCAAAGAGTTGTGTGTTGGCATATATGTAATCTCTTCAAGAGTTTGATTGAGTATTTTATCCATTCTCTAGAAAACAATTGTAGAATTAGTTTGCTTACTGTAAAAGCTAGAAGTGTTTTGAGGCCTCTTGGCCTTTGTAACTGTAAGGGTCAGACAAGTTAACTTGGCCACAGCTTATTTTGTTGGTAATTTTCCACCAGACAACAGGTGGCTGTGAAATGAATAAGACCATTGTTAGGTGTGTCATATGAAGGCTTCTTGTCTCTGGGGTGTATTGACTGATTTGATACAATGTCTCATTTGGCCCATGGGAAAAGGGTTGACCATCAAATTGGCAGAAGGCCCATGAGAAATTAAGTCAAAAGATGTACAGTAGGTAGAAATTGGGCACCCTTACTAAGAAAATTGTCTCTTACATAAGCAACACCTGCAATTATATTAGAGAATTGACTGGTAGAAAGCTCAGGGAGTGCATGGGAAGGAGGTGTGGGAGGAAAGCTCCCGTAGATGAGATCATGGAAAATAACTAGGAGTGGATCTCACACTGTAACAGATAAGTAAAATGTATAAACTGTGCCCCAGCTAAGAGAGATTCAGATATGGAACTGGCATCTCACTTTGTTGCTTGACAATAAAGTTAAATACTTCTGAGACCTGGAACTTTGACTCTGTGAGTTTTTTCTTTGAGACCAGAACTGAGGGGACAGAGGGACATCAAATTTGCCATGACAAGTTGAGCTGACTCCTGCTCTTGACATTGTAAGCAGTAAATTTTCTTTGATTGATTGTTCTTCTCCTACAATATGCATCACTTTTAGTTTAATTTTCTCTCTTTCATGAAAGAATGTAGTGCATATTTGTTTTAGGCATACAATAGTTCACGTGACTTTGGCAGTTTTATACGCGATCTGAACTACTGATTCGAAACAACATATTTGTAAATCTTTGAAGCTTCATGAAGCAGTGTTTTGAAAACAGCCATCACTAGATATAGTCTTTTTCTTCTTTTTTTTTTTTTTGGCACACAAAAAGTATTCTCGTCGCTTTATAATATTAAGGATGAACCATTGTACTTTAGTTCCTTTCTGGGCATCTGATAGTGTTAATTGTCTTGCTGGCAATGCAGGCCTCACTGAACCATTGGATTTGATCAGAAATATCTTAATTTGTGTTCTGAAGATGAACAAAGGTTTTACAGGTTTGGAACTACATGAGAGTGAGTAATAAATTACATACTTTTCATTTTTGGGTGAACTAACCCTTTAATTTCAAAGTTTTCTGAATGTGGCCATACAGAATTAGTGCCTCTGTAAGCTATCATCGTCAGCAAGAGTTGTGATTTAAAGTACACATGAAATCAAAATCGACCCTATTTACTTTGTTAGTGCATATTACTAGTCTTGTGGTGAACAATTAATCCGTGCAAGTTAAAACACAGAAAAAAATGGTTTGTCGCGGTAATCTTTAATCAAAATCTGAAAAGTTACTTCCGGTCTGGAATGGCGTTCCTTCTCTGATGACGTCAGTTTGACGGCTTGGGTTGAAAATGCGTAAACCACTCCCCTGCAACCGCGTGTCTGCTATGAGCGAGAGATGGAGAGGAGGAGCGCTAAAGTGAAACTCTGCCCTCTATTCAATATTCCGCTTCACTTGGAAATATGTCACAACACTGGAGAAAGTCCGCGTGAACCACAAGTTGCAAACAACTAAATAAATTGTACTCTTTTATCATAGGGTACAACAAGGCTAAAGGCACACCTTAAGAAAAATTTTTGCTTTTCACTACTCCCATAGTGTATGATTGCAGAAAAAAACAAATATTGGCTTAATTATGATTTAACATCAAAGTTACTTTCCCTTCTCATTATAAATTGGTAAGTTCTTGTCCGTGATTCTCATTGGTCAATAGCTGTGTTTTATTCACGATAAAACACGGCTATGACTGATTCACCCAACGGTTCTGTGTATCACTACACAACACCTTCAGCAACCACTCTTAGCAACGTAAACTGTTTGTTCTCAATTTATATTCTTCATTGAAGCTTACTGTATTACGTAGAAGAGTATTGTGAGAAAGAGAGCGAGTGAGTGAGTTTATTACCTGCATTCAGATTTAGCATTTTCATAATAAAAAATCTGTATAAATGTGTGATGTATTATCTTGTCCTTTTAACAGTTAAGGGGTTTTCCCATGAGTGACAGTGCTAGTCAAAGCATTTGTTATTTGCGTCTTGTTCCGTGTTCACAACGATTCAGTCTTTTCAATATGAAAGTTTTCACTACTGAGTGACTCCACCATCTAATGGCATAATAATGTAACTTCTGTAGCTGTACAGAGACTATTTTTCCGGCGGAAAAAGTAAAGAAGGAAGGCTTTTAAAAAAGTTTACTTCATGAAAGTTGCATTGATACATCCCCGACAGTAACATAGTGTCGGCCCAGATCTGGCCGCTTGTAATCCACGTGTACCAGATGTGGGCCCGATCTGGGCCACACTATGTTGCTGTCTGGGATATTTCTGGCTTTAATATTTGTATTGTGTGGCAACCATTTTATAAAAGCAATAAGGTACTATTTATAGCTTACTTAAACCTTTCTTTCATTTTAGACCTGATGGAAGACAACAAGAAGATTGGTGAAATAAGAGAAGCAAAGGAGAAACATCATCATGTCACAACTGGTGAAATATCTTCGAGTTGCTCACAGACTGAAAGTAATTTATTGAAAAAATCTTTCACCTGCCTTCAGTGTGGGAAGAGATTCACAGAAACTGGAATCCTGAAGAGACACATGAAAATCCACACTGGAGAAAAACCACACACATGTGATCAGTGTGGGAAGAGTTTCTTTAAAAAAAGAACCCTTAATGAACACAGAAGGTTTCACACTGGAATGAATCTGCACACATGTGATCAGTGTGGGAAGAGTTTTACACAGAAAAGATACCTTAATGTACACATGAGGATCCACACCGGAGAGAAGCCGTACACATGTGATCAGTGCGGGAAGAGTTACAGACAGTCAAGCACTCTTAAATCACATCTGCGTTCTCATTCTGGAGAAAGACCATTTAACTGTGATCAGTGTGGTAAAAAATTTCTTAGGGCAGAACACCTGAAGAGGCACCTGAAAGTTCACACAAAAGAGAAGCCTCACTTGTGTTCTTTGTGTGGAAAGAGTTTCAGTCAGCTGAGTACTTTAGAAATACACCAGAAAAGACACAGCGGTGTGAAGAATTATGTGTGCTTTGATTGTGGGAAGACCTTTTTTACAGATAGAGAAGTGAAACAGCATCAGAGAATTCACACTGGAGAAAAACCCTATAAGTGTTCACACTGTGACAAGAGATTCAGACATTTAGTATCTGTAAATGCACATGAGAGCATTCACACTGGAGCAAAACCTTACAAGTGTTCACACTGTGACAAGAGATTCAAATGGTCTGCATGTCTGAAAGCGCATGAGTGGATTCACACTGGAGTGAAGCCGTATCACTGCGCTGCATGTGGCAAGAGTTTCACTTATTCCTCTACTTTACTCAGTCACACAAAAAATAAATGTCTAAAATCATGAAATCATGTCTGAATTCATCTTCAGATCCAACACAATCACAAAATGAAAGTAATGCAGTAGCCCCTAATGGACAACTGCTGCACACATATAATAAAACATAAACAAAACAGATCATAAAGTCCAGGTCTGGTCCTGCTTGCCACACAGATCAACTTGAAGATGGATCTCCTCCCAAATGAACAGTATTCTTGTATAGGATTTTACTTTTGTGATATTATTCAAATCATTATGCTTTATTAAGTTTTTTGTTGTTGTTGTTCCATTTATCTTTAAATTTCTTATTATGGAGTGATTTTAGTGAGCGATTAAAATTAATGTAGAATAGAGTGTGTGCATGGTTCAAGTTGTTTGTCTCTCATTTCTGCTAGAAATCATGCAAGTCACTTGGCTTATTTTCTCAAGCAACTGTCATGCTGTTTGGTGATCTAAGTTGTCTAAGGTCACATAAGTCAGGGATGCCCTTCTTTATTCTCCATTGACAGGGTTTTCTGGCTTTCTGTGTTATATGGTGCATTGTTGTGTATTTTGTTAAAGCTGTTTTTTTAACTACATTTACCATTTTGCACATTGTTGCGTGTGTTTCCCGTAATGTTCCGGTGTTAAGTCTACAATGCATAAGTGAGTAAACAGAGCAGTCATGCTATGTCTGTGTGTGTCATGTATGCACCATGATATTCCCTCAAAAGATGCAAAAGTGTGGCAACAAGGATTTCATTACTATTAAAGGGTTAGTTCACCCAAAAATAGAAATTCTGTCATTAATTTCTCACCCTCATGTCATTCCACACCCGTAAGACCTTCATTCATCTTCAGAACACAAATTAAGATATGGATGAAATCCGATGGCTCAGTGAGGCCTCTATTGTAATGTCACTGAACCTCTCAAGATCCAGAAAGGTATTAAAGACATATTTAAATCACTTCATGTGAGTTCAGTGTGTTCAACCTTAAAGGATTAATTTTCAAATCAAATTTTTCTGATAATTTACTCACCCCAATGTCATCCAAGATGTTCATGGTTAAGGTTTTTGATGAAAACATTCCAGGATTATTCTTCTTATAATGGACTTTAATAGGATCCAAACGGTTGAAGGTCAAAATTACAGTTTCAGTGCAGCTTCAAAGGGCTTTAAACGATATCAGACGAGGAATAAGGGTCTTATCTATAGAAATGATCGGTCATTTTCTAAAAAAAATACAAATGTATATTCTTTATATAAACAAATGATCACCTTGAAGTGGTTCCGTATTCTTCAAAAATCATACGCTGTATGTCCTACGCCTTCCCTATTCTACTTACAGAACAAACGCGGCACCAGTTCAGTTTTTTCCGTTAATACAGCGTAAGGTTTTTGAAGAATACTGAAGGTGGAACTTCTTGCAAGGCAATCATTTGTTTATAAAGCATATACAGTTTTAAGAAAATAACCAATGCTAGATAAGACCCTTATACCTTGTCTGGGATCATTTAAAGCCCTTTGAGCTGTACTGAAACTGCAATTTTGACCTTCAGCCATTTGTGTTTTATGATTATGAACCATTTGTGTTTTATGATTACGAATCTTTTGTTTAGAATCAGTGGTTCGGAGTGCCAAAGTCACATGATTTTGTGAGTTCGTGATCCGAACCACTGATTTGAAACAAAAGATTCGTAAAGCTTCAAAGCAGCGTTTTGAAATCATATGAGATTCAGATCAACTCAAAGAGTTGTGTGTTGGCATATATGTAATCTCTATTTCCTTTAAGAGTTGAGCTGACTCCTGCTTTTGACATTGTAAACAGCTTTCTTTCAAATAAAATTTTCTTCGATTGACTGTACTTCCCCCACATTATGCATCACTTTTAGTTTAATTCACTTTCGTAAAGGAAAGTAGAGCATATTTGTTATAGGCTACATGTAAATGTTTTTCAGTGTTCATATCAGCAGAAAAAGAGCCACTGGAATAAAGACATAGCAGTTTGACTAAATGTTTGTTAGATTATTTTAATCTCTGTTTATTTTTTCCTGTGCCTCATTCTCAGTTTGTTCTTTTCTCTAATTGAATGCATGGGCCCATGGAAAGAGTCGTGAACAATGAAGCCAATCCATGTTCAAAAAACTTCAAATTTTACTTCTGTACTTGGCTGGCTTTTATACATGTTCAAGGGTGGTGTAGCAACTGTCCAATGAGAATATACATTATATATGATATAGGAATGTGGTACATATAGAAAAACAAGCCTAAATATGGTTGTTAGATTATGGCTCCTAAGGAGTGCCTCATCCCAGTCCTCTCAATTGGCAATTGAATGAACAATCTCAGCGCTAAGGGAGAGTATAAAGTCTCATTTTTATTTAGCAGGGTCAGAGATTATATAGAAAGAGTACAAGGGGTGTAGAATGGATTTAACCAATGAGAGAGAGAATACATCATAAAGCTCGTGGTATAGGAATGTGATACATATAGAAAACCAAGTCTAAATATGGTCATCTCCCAGTCAGGTACCCAAGCTTTCCTAGGGATCCCAAAGACCTTCTCCTATACTTGCAATACAAAAGCAGGGACCATTCCCTGTCTCCCATTCAATCCAGAGCCTTGTTCCTTATGTGGAAATGGTTCTGGTACATAAAGAAAACCAGATGTTATAGTATAGAATACAGCTTCAACAGAGGACAAAAGACCCTCTGTCTACCTTCCTTCAGTACTGAGACCAACATAAAATCTTTCAATGGTCAACTTCCGGTCAAGTAACCATACCTTCCTGGGGCTCCAGGATGCCCTTATCCAATACAAAAAGCAGGGACCCTTTCTTGGCTGCTTCCCAAGAAACACACACACACACATATACATACCCTTACGAAAAAGAAGTTTATTGAAGTGTGCAATTAGTATACTTCTTTTAAACTAAAAATAAGAAAGTATACTTTCAGTCTACTCTTTATATACTTCTCAGAAATATACTTTATGTACTTCTGAGATATATACTCAAAATTGCACAAAACTCAAAAGTATACTTGACAAAAGTCTAAGTATATTTGGCCTATACGTGGACTTGTTTATGGACTCGATCTACTTTAAATAAAAAAAAAAAAAAAAAAAATTAAACTTACTTATATTTAAGTGTTGATAAAAAGGATTCATGAAGCTAGAATACAATGTTTTTAAAATGGAAAGAGTTAAAGTACAGTTCAAGGTATTTCAAGTATAAAAAATAATACAGAGGAACATAGAAGTATGCTTAAAGTGCAAAAATAATATATAAAAAGTAAACTATAAGTGTGATGTCATGTTCACTTAAAGAAAACTTAAAAGTATACTTGCACTAAACTAGCAGTTTACTGAGAGTATATTTCAAAGTGTACTTTCGTATACTAAAAATGTAGCTACTACTAGTATTAAAATAGTAAACTACTAGTATACTAGTATAAGTTCACTTTTAGTACAGATGCAGTACAAATGAGAAACGTAGCTGTGAACTAGTTAAAGTTTACTACTGTTACACTTATAGTACACTTAAACATATACTTCAATTGGGCCAATTTAGTCCCAAGCGGTATTAAAATAGTACACTTACAAGTTTACTACTAGTACATTGATATTATACTTACTACATAAAGTATACTTAAAAAATATACTTGAACATTACTTTAGTATACTTGATCAAATGAACTTGAAGTATACTAGTTTTTCGTAAGGGTAGTGTACATTAAAAACAGATGTGTGATGAAACAATAAAAACAATGCAGCCTTAAAGACCAGGAGAGAGAAAACAGTGAAAGAAAAGTCAGACTGATAAGATTTATCTTACAGTGTTCCATCCTGTTAATTTAGTTTAATATGTCATTTTATTAGATGTTTTGTTGTGAACAACATTTGGTGCAGTTTTCATAATCTAGGCCTACTGTTGATTTTGCCTCCCAGTAATGTATTTTGAGCTGAAACTTCACAGATACATTCAGGCGACACCTTAGACTTATATTACATCTTGTGAAAAGGGGTTCCAGGGCACCTTTATATACCCTAAGTAAAATCTTATTAAAATCAAGTACATACTCAGTGAGTAGTACGCGCTTTCGAACGCAGCTAGTGTACGGGGGCGAGCGCCTCGCAGTGGTGACGTCACTCCGAGCGCGTTCTCTTACTCAGTCGAGGAAGTTTCCTGAGGTGAGCTATTCACAGCGCTTTGTATATTCACACAAATCTGTATAAGCAACACTTTTAGCGTTCATTTTTGTCTCGATTTCATTGAATTATGTGCTGTTTATGCGTATTTCTGGCGACTGCCTACTCAAACATGTAACGGAGATTTTTTGTTGATGTTGTGACAACATGATTGTTTCGATGTTTAAAGTAATGTTACTCTTGCTCAAATGAGTTTAAAGTCCCGTCACTGTATAAATAAATTTGAAAGAAGTTAGTGCAGTTTTATCGTCTTTTTCAGAATAGCCTAGTATTTATTACTTGGGTAAAGTTGGTTTTATATTCGCACATTCGGACATCCGTATTCAATAGCCTTGTTAAACTTGGGTAAAGTTGGTTTTATATTCGCACATTCGGACATCCGTATTCAATAGCCTTGTTAATCACACTACATTGGACATTCAGTGGACATTCACAAGTAAATATGCCATTAAAACAATACTTGCCTATTTTGATCGACTGTGAAAAATGTTGTAAGTTGTCAATATCATGTCGCTGCTTAAAATTCGCAAACATTAATATATTGCACATTTATTGGAAAGCCTGAATTTATCAGAAGTCTGAATGTGCGAATATAAAACCAACTTTACCGAAGTGTATTAATTGACTCGTATGTAAAAATTATCTGATTATTGATAAAACGATAGCTTAATCTCTTTGTTTGATGACAAAAGCTCCAATTTTCACCTCATTTATTAGATCTCTTGTACCTTGTCTTTAGAATATATCACTTGTAAACTTTAACTTAAAAAGCAATTTCATTACTGCAACAGACTGTGATCAACACTTTAAAAGATACACCTCACTTTATTTAATTAATTTTGTTATAGTCTGTGGGAAATAAAGTAGGCTAAATAAATAAAAACCAATGACCAAAGGTATATGATAGATTTTATGTTGGTCTCAGCATTGAAAGTATGTGGACTGAGGCTCCTTTTTCCTCTGTCAAAGCTGTATCCTATGTTTTAACATATGGTTTTCTATGTACCAGAACCATTTCCATATAAGGTTCTACTAGGAGTGAATGTGAGACAGGGAATGGTCTCTGCTTTCTGTATTACCAGAATAGGAGAAGGTCCTTGGGATTTTAAGGGACCTCATGGGTACCTGACCAGTAGATGACCATATTTAGGCTTGTTTTTCCATATGTATCACATTCCTATACCATAAGCTATATGATATGATGTATTCTCTTTCTCATTGGCTGAAACTATACTACACCCCTTGTACTCTTTCTATATATTCTCTCTTTTCTTATCAATAAAATGAGACTATATTCTCCCTCAGCGCTGAGTGATTGCTCATTCAATTGCCAAATAAGAGGTCTGGGATGAGGCATGAATTAGGAGCAAAAACCTAACAGTATAGGTAAGTGAAAAGCTAAATTAAGGTAAATATAAAACAATTTCAGTTATTTATGTTTTGATAGATGGATAGTTAAACGTAACATATGCATGTTTAAAATGTGTAACTCATTAACTGATTTATTTTTATTTTTTTTGCAGATCTGCTTCTCCCATTACACAGCAACTGGTGTTCAGTGAAGCTCCTCCAATATATGTTACAACATGAATCATCCAGAACACTGCAGAATAAAACATAGAGATACTGAAAATCTAAGAGGTTGGTGTTTATTCTTGATTCTTCGTTAATGATGCTGAAGAACATAAAGCATCATCAGTTCATCACTGTGAAATAACAGTGAAAGTAGTGTTAGGGACCCTTGTTACCAGATATGTTGAATAAAGACCCGGAGTCAAAGTTTAAAAAAAAATAATAAATTGAAGAAAAATTTAATGAAGAACAGTTTGTAGTTTCATCAGCAGAAGCCAGCTTTATGTCTCACAAGGAGTTCGTAGGCCGCTCTGCGTACATTCACATTTCCACAACAATTATACTCTAACAGAGTCAACTAACTACGTCATTACTTCAGGTTGAATGATTCTGATTGGCTAAGAAAAATAGACAAGATTAGAAATTTTCCACACATGGACAGATAGTAAGAAGCATGTCTCCCTTCGTCGCGGTGATGACAAGGGGGACCCTGGATTTAGGTACCGGATGTCCTTTTGGACTCATGACATGGCGTCTGCTGGTCTCGAGCAGAATGCCAGTTGTCCAGTACAAAGGGACCTGCACAAAACTCTTAACGCACATACACAGATACACATGATTCACAGCTTCTTCAAGGCTGAAGTTGATCTGAGATCTGCTCTGAGCAGGAAACTTTCCCCAAAACATACAGATAACATGTTCTTTTCTCTCAGTGAGAGGTACAGAGGAAAATAGATGCTTTAACATACATTGAAGAAGTCATTCAAATATTTTAACAGAAATATAAATGTTGATTAATAACTTAAAAGATATATATATTGAAGCGGCAGTGGATTCCAGAATCCACCCCTTCAGTAGCAAATATTTACAATCCTCTCTTGTATTATATAACAAATAGAGAATAATTACTTAAATCCATTGCATCTATTCTGGAATTAATAAAACAGGTAATGTCAGTAGTTAACTTCTGAGAAGTGACTAATGGTCTGACCCATGTCAAGAATGCAGTAACAGTGTTTATTCATTCAGTCCTGCTTCCACAGAATCAATATGCATTTGTTTTGTAATTAATTTGATCATCACACACTCAACTGAATCTAGAGTTGTATAGTTTGATGTTTTGATTTATTCAGATTTATTTCACTGTTCTCATGATAGCTGTGTGAGACATGTAAAGGCAGCTGTGCCTGAGATCTTGAAGGTCCATAACCCATCATTTAATTGTCACTGAATTGTCATGAAATGTGACAATGAATCATAAGTGGAAGTAATTATTGAACTATAACTAACCTAAGACCTAATCCTGGCTTAGGCTAAACCCTGTCTGTGAAACTGGGCCCTGATCTCTTCTGGAAGTTGGTTCTAGTTGCAGCTAAAGTAGTAGCTAAAAGCAGACTTAAAGGTGCAAAAGAGGATCTTTTCGTCGACTGAGAAACCAAAGACTGTTAGTGAGTTTTTGAAATGAGCGCATGCGTAAGAACAATCCCCCTCCTTCACAGCTCATTTCAAGGGAACGCCTCCCAAAACTCGTGCACGAGTATTGGAACACGAGTGTTTACCTGTAGTTATTACTCCTGTCTCCTGACAAAAACACTGCATGCGGCGCCTGTGGAACGTCATGGCAGTGATTGACAAGCCAGAGGGCCAATCGTTTACGCTATGATCACGTAAACTATTGGCTGATGTTTTTAAGGCCCTACCTCGTGCATAGATGATGTATATTAATATTATTACTTTCAGTGCACCTAATAAATAGTCTTTTATCATTTAGTAAAGACAGTTTCAAGTAATATTGCAAAAATGTATAAAACAAAACATCCTCTTTAGCACCTTTAAGTTAACCCTTGGTATTTCCAACTGACTTGATCCTGATCATCTTTGATTCCAAATGCAATGACTTCAGTTTTGTCTTTGTTTAAAGCGTTAGTTCACCCCAAAATTAAATTTCTTTCATTAAGTACTCACCCTCATGTCGATCCAAACCTGTAAGACTTGCATCTGTTTTGCCTCCATTGCTGCTAAACAAGTGAACCCCCCAACTTCATCTGTAAATTAGTGCCTGACGAAAAATTATGCTATGGACACAATAATATTTACATTATGTTGAAAAACACTCTTCTCAGAATAATTTCTGTTAAGTTTGTGTATATTTTATATAAAACTGCTCTAGTATTAAAGGTTTAGTTCACCCAAAATTGAAAATTATGGAATTTATTACTCACTCATGTCATTCCACACCCATAAGACCTTCGTTCATCTTCAGAACACAAATTAAGATGTTTCTCATAAAGTCTGATCATTCCCTTTTTGGGTCAAGGTGCATTGCCAGCAAGATCATTCCCTTTTTCAATGTCCCCGAAAAGGTACTAAAAACTTATTTAAAACAGTTCATGTGAGTACAGTGGACTCATTTACTGAAATCACTTGATTTTGGCACTCCGAACCACTGATTCCAAACAAAAGATTCGTAAAGCTTTGAAGCTTCATGTAGCAGTGTTTTAAATCACCCATCACTATATTGTTAAATAAAGTCATTGTTGTGTACTTACATGAAATGTTTTAATGTTTTTAGTACCTTTCTAGTAAAGGAAATGAACTTGCTGGCAATAGAGACCTCACTGAGCCTTGGATTTTATCTAAAAGATCTTTATTTGTGTTCTTAAGATGAACGAAGGTCTGCATTTACACCAGACACAAATGAAGCGTTAAGCGCGAGTGATTTACATGTTAAGTCAATGCAAATACGTGAATAGACAGACATCCTGCGTTTTGGGCGGACAAATCACGTGTTTGTCGCGGAACTTTGACGAAAATTTGCGCCGCGTTAACCAATCGGGAGCTTGCTCTAGTAGTGACACGATTAAGACCATCACTAAATAATTCATTATTTAGTTTTTTTTGGCGCTCCAAAATTATTCTCGTCGCTTTATAATATTAATATTGAACCACTGAACTCACATGAACTGATTTAATATGTTTTTAGTAGCTTTATGGATCTTGAGAGAGGAAATGTAATTGCTCCCTATGCAGGCCTCATGGAGCCATCGGATTTCAACTAAAACATCTTAATTTGTGTTCTGAAGATTAACGAAGGTCTTACGGGTGTAATAAATGACAGAATTTTCATTTTTGGGTGAACTAACCCTTTAACACTGTCAGTGTTTTGACCCCATATCAATCTCAGATTGATGTTTATTAGGCAGCAGATTAGATGAGTTTGTTGTACAATTTGAGACGGCTTTAGACTATAAATCCAGGGTGTTTTCTCACCTAAGTCTAAAGACACAAGCGACAAGCGATTTGGAAATGAATGGATGTTAGATTAAGATAAAATCTTAAATATCTGAAAAAATACTGATAAAGGCAATTATTGGCCAATCTCTTAAATAAATGCATTAAAACAATCATTCTATAGCAGTTGTATTCTTTGATATTACATCATGGTTCACTTTCCCTTTACATTTCCCTATTTTTTATATGCTTTACTGAAGATGAACCTTTTCTTACTTTCATTTTAGACCTCATGGAAGACAACAAGGAAAGTGAAGAACTGAGAGGAGTGAAGGATAAACATCATCATGTCAAAACTGGTGAAAAATCTTTGAGTCGCTCACAGACTGAAATTGATTTAGTAAAAAGGAGAGCCAAAAAGCCCTCAGTGACCTGCCCTCAGTGTGGGAAGAGTTACACATTAAAAAAATGCCTTCAGGATCACATGAAGATCCACACTACAGAGAACCTGCACACATGTGATCAGTGCGGTAAGAGTTTTAAAAAAAAAACAAGTCTTCAGGAACACATGAGGATCCACACTGGAGAGAAGCCGTACACATGTGATCAGTGTGGGAAGAGTTTCCCATACAAAAACTGTCTTAAACTTCACATGAGAGTTCATAGTGGAGAGAAGCCGCACACATGTGATCAGTGCGGGAAGAGTTTTGCACAAAAAGGAACCCTTAAGGATCACATGAGGATCCACACTGGAGAGAAGCCGTACACATGCGATCAGTGCGGGAAGAGTTTTGCACAAAAAAGCTCCCTTGATGAACACATGAGGATCCACACCGGAGTGAAGCCGCACACATGTGATCAATGTGGGAAGAGTTACAGAAAGGCATGCAGTTTAAAATTACATCTGCGTTCTCATTCTGGAGAAAGGCCGTTTAACTGTGATCAGTGCGGGAAAACATTTTTTAGGGGAGATGCGCTGAAGGACCACATGAAAGTTCACACACAGGAGAAGCCTTACACGTGTACTTTGTGTGGAAAGAGTTTTAGTCAATCAGGTACTCTAAAATTACACCAGAAAAGACACAATGGTGTGAAGGATCATATGTGCTTTGATTGTGGGAAGACTTTTGTTAGAGATGCTGAACTGAAACTGCACCAGAGAATTCACAGTGAAGAAAAACCTTACAAGTGTTCAATCTGTGACAAGAGATTCAGTCGATCAGATTATATAAAAATACACGAGAGGATCCACACCAGAGAGAAGCCTTACAAGTGTTCACACTGTGACAAGAGATTCAAATGGTCAGAATATCTGAAAAAACATGAGCGGATCCACACTGGAGAGAAGCCGTATCACTGCCCTCCGTGCGGGATGAGTTTCACTTATTTAGCTTCTTTACACAATCATACAAAAAACAAATGTCTGAAATCATGTAGGAATTCATCTTCAGATCCAGCACATTAAATGACACTGTGTCCTCACCAAACAATAAAAACAAAACTATAAGCAATAAAATCTATCTCTTCTATATAAATCTGCCCAAACCAACCACAACAAGCGACAGGAAAATGAAACATTGAGTTCTTGCTCTTTACTATAGTTTCATTTATCTGTATCTTTCATATTGTAATGTAGTTTGGGCGAGCACTTTTCCTACTATTCTTCAAAAAATGTTTATCCTTCAGAAACGTTTTGTTAGGATTGCAACCCGATCAAATGCATACACTTCATCTGCTTCTTTATTTCAGAAACTTCAGGTTCTTAACGTTTATGATATTAACATTTCTCAAATTTGTGTTTTCATTTATAAGATCAGGTGAATGTAACATTCCTGAGCAATTTAAGATGTAATTTAAAGTAATTTCACAGGTTCGCTCACTAACTAGTCAATTCCAATGGTTTGTCCCATCCAGCAGAAAAATGTTCTTCTTTAATATGTTATAAAAACAAAATGTACAAAGAATCATTTATTGCAGCTTTGTAATTATGCTTTTTTGTTTCTGGAGTATGTTATTTTGGGGTTTTTGTAATTGTAATTAACTTGTTGCATATACATTTATATATTTTTAATTTAGTTTTTTTTTTCTTCTTTAATTTCACAGTGAATTTCTTCTTTTTGTTTATATGTGGAGGCTTTAAATAAGCCCTTTCAGGTGTTCTGCCTCTCCCTGCACAGTATATGTATTGTACTTTTTTTATATTGTATATATTTTATATTTGTGCAAATAAACTAATCCAACTAAACCAAAAACATCATCTGAAGTTGTTACAGTGAAGACAAGCAGTTTCAAGTGTGAGATTCAGATCAACTCAAAGATGGAGTTTCTCCAAAATCAACATCTAATGAGTTTTATTCTTAAGAGTTTACTTCATGATATAATTCAAATTATCATGCTCTATTATGATTTTTATATTTTGTTTAATTTATATTTAAATATCTTATAATAGTTCAATGGAGTAGATTCTTATGCTCCATCACAAACCTTTTTGGCTAAAGGCAGCCATTACAGTGGCTTTGTTATGGCTGTTCTCATTGCATTTACAGTTTGACCAGCAGGTGTCGCTAGAGCACAGTGTTTTCGAGACCTTCGAAATTCGAACCTTTTTTTTTTCAGTTGACTCCTGTTCTGCAATCACTATTATGCAGAGTGTTTGGAGTTCTGAATGATGGATTGGTTTTGCTTTGACAGTTACTGGTGCGTAACTCATTTCTTCTGTGGCTACAACAATGCATCTCTGAAATAGTAATGTCAATGTCAGAGTAGAAATATACTCAAGATGTACTCTCTAAAATAATAATTCTGTACAGTTCTCCAGCATGAAAAGAATGTGCCAGCCAGAGAATGCTAAGAACATATTGCTGCAGCCCAGAGACCTCCAAGTGGGAGGAGCCTATAGGTGGAGACCCTCAAGTTGACCTTATAAACAAACCATTTGGACATGTGGTGCTCACATCCAGCTCCACCTCTCTAGACATCATGGGTTGACCTTGACCTAGTCCAGCTCCACCTCTGTGTATCTAATGGGTGGAGGGGTAGAGTTATGGAGTGTAGTTGGACCTCCTAGCTCCGCCTACTATGCCCAAACTACATCCAGACAGGAGGTGGTAATACCTATAGAATGAAGACAGAAAACATTCCAGTGTTCCCGCCTTGGAGAAGAGCCAAACCTGAGGAAACATGTCCTGTCATGCAGGAATACTTCAGTAACTTCTGAAGTGATTGTTAGATTACAGCAAGCTGGTTTTCATATGTTAACTGGAAGAATTCAATTCATAATTTTTTGTGTAATTTGGGGTTTGATACATTACAAGCTATCAGGGACTAGATTGTTTTAGGTTTGAGAAAAAAAGTGTAAGAAAGGTGATTTAATAATAAAAGCTTCATAAAGTGAAATAAAATTGTTTATTGTGTTGAATTCCACTCAGTTGTCACAGACACACCAGGCTCCAGCACCATCCAATCACAGCGCGCACCATCTCCCGAATACTAATCACCGCCACCTGCACCTCATTACCATCATCACCAGCACTTCAAAAGGCACTCACACACACAGGCACTTTGTCCGGTCTTGTTTGCATTAAGGATACTTACCTCAAGGACTCCTGTTGATACTTACCTGTCTCCTGTGTCTCCGAACTCCCTCCTGTGTTCCTGTGCTGTGTGTGAGTGTTGTCTGCCAGCAACTCCATCTGGGCATCCATGTCTTCAACCTGCAAGTTACAAGGACAGTATCATTAACGATTATATCAGCATTCTGCATATCAACCATTGCTAACTCACCTCAGTGCACTGTTACCTCTGCTTGTGTTCCAATAAAGACCACATTCTGCTGTATTCCATCTCCGACTGGTACATATTGTAACATCAGTACAATGTTCATAAAATAATGCTGAAATATGGTGAAATACACAAACGCTGTCGCTTGTTTTAAGGCAGCTGTAGCACAAGCTGTATTCATTTCAGGTCTAGACAGGTTTTTTAAGCTTCATTCTTGTGGGTTTATGAAGTTGTTTTTGACTCCACTCTTTCACAGGTCATTAAGGTACATATTAACTGACAATAATACGATAATAATACGATTTGCACAAATGACATTGTGCAAATAAATAATTAAAAAATAATACATTTTTACATTCTGCTTCAGTGGTTCTCAACTAGTTTCATTTCCAGACCCATATTTTACATCAGAGATGGTTAATAATACTGAAGTCAAAGTAATAATACTAGAAATTATACTATGGGTTATATTTATAGTAATGCTTTCAACCATTTTCAAAACAATGTGTCCTCCCAAACTATTTCAGCATCTATGATTACAGTAAGATTAGTACCATTTTAATATTTGCATGTAGCATTGCTTCACTCTGAGCAATATTTGGGTCATGAGCCACCAGTTGAGAAACACTGCTTTATACTGCAGTCAACCTGAATTATTGTTGACTAAACATTAAAAGTATTTTGCTCCTTAGCTCATCACAACACTTGAGTACACTATGTCATCTTCTTCTTTGCATTTCTGTAAGAAAACACAAAAATAAAATCAGAAACAGCTCTGATACCACAGCTACACATGCAAAACTGGAGAAAGAGGTGAATCTTTCAGAAAATAACAAATTATAAACAGTGGTCTTTGATTAATATTGTTGAAATGGAGGTTGCTTTTTGGAATGTGATTAAATCAAAAACTTACTTCAGCTCAATAATAACTTTTTCTAAGAGCTGCTGTAAGGCCAAAACAATCTCTGTCCATTCATTTTCCTATTATCACTGTGAAGCTGCTTTGAAACAATCTGTATTGTGAAAAACGCTATATAAATGAAGATGACTTGACTTGTTCTTGTGAGCAAATATTAGAGGCTTGATAAATATGGGCCCTGCTGTGGTCTTGTTTATAGGATAGGGGTCTACACATGCACTGAACCAATGTGGTTTTGTTTTGCTCAATCATCACTTAAATATTAACTTAATTATCTCACTGCAACACAGCATCAATGTTACTTTTACTCTGTAGTGTGGACACTAGAGGATGTTCCTGTGGGGTTGACAGGGTTAAAGGTGTAAGATAAAAAGACACACCCACAAAATGTATTTTAACAGCAGAGGTGGGTAATCCAGAGGTCAAAGAGTAAAAGTCTTGCCATATTTTTATTCCACCCACTGAAGCATTAATGAGATAAATAAGTGATTAATTGAGTGATGATTGAGCATTATTGAAGACACCTGATGATAACAAGCAGAATCACCAAAGGAGAAAAATCACAATTTTTAAGCCACCATCATCGAGGTCAGGGTTTGTTTTAGTTGAGCTCTTGACCCTTGCCTTTTTAATGTTAGATTTTGTTTGGGTAGTTTTAACTGCATTAAAACCAATCAGACAAGCAAAGTTAAAAGATGATCAAGTGTTGGTTATGGTTTCACATAATTATTTGATCTGAACTCATTTAGAGCACAATCTCTTAGTTAGATTTACATTATTGATTACAGCAACACTGTGATTCAACAGCAGAAGATCAACTTTATCAATACAGATTTTTTTTTTTTTTTTTAAAGTTTTAGGCACACACACACACACATCAAGAATCAGCCTGTGAATCTCAACAACGGTGACAAGCAACATATTCTGATCAACAGATCAACTCTGAACATTAGAAAACAAGCTACTAAAAGTCACAGAAAAACAGCAAAATTTTAATAGTGAGAATAAAGAAAATTACTAAGACAATTCAGCTCATAATTTATTCATGCAGCAATGCATGATGGGAGGCATGGATGAATTTTGATTGGTGGCTCCCAGAATGCATTGCAACATGCTTTATGATGGCCACCACTGTTGAGATTCACAGGCTGATTCTTGATGTCTGTGTGTTTAAATAAGCTGTTTTTTTTTTCTTTTAAATAAGAACTCTAAAAAAAAAAATGTATTGATAAAGTTCACCTTCTGCTGTAGAATCACAGTGCTGCTGTAATCAATAATGTAAATCTAACTCAGAGATTGGGCTTTAAAGGAGTTCAGTGATTCAGATCAAATAATGATTATGTGAAAACATAACCAACAACACCTGATCATCTTCTCTCTTTGTTTTTCTGGTTGGTTTTAATGCAGTTAAAACTGCCCAAACAAAATCTAATATTAAAAAGTCAAGGGTCAAGAGCTCAACTAAAGCAAACCCTGACCTCGATGATGGTAACTTAAAAATTGTGACTTTCTCCTTTGGTGATTCTGCTTGTTATCATCAGGTGTCTTCAATAATGCTCAATCATCACTCAATTAATCACTTATTTATCTCATTAATGCTTCAGTGGGTGGAATAAAAATATGGCAGGACTTTTACTCTTTGACCCCTGGATTACCCACCTCTGTTTAACAGTAACAAACTGTAAGTTAAAGCAGTTATATACTGGCAACACTGTTGCCAGTAGTTTACTGTAAAATTGAGTTTTGTGGGTCACCATTGTGCTGAAGAGTAGAGCCTGTGCTTAGGTTCAGGAGAAGATCAATGGACATTGGTGATTTGCTGCATGGTGTTTTATTTAACAGATGGTGATTGTGTTGCTGCTGATGCAGTGAAAATCTCTTTATCTAAAATGTTTTTAGTTAACTTTAATGAAGTAAGTTTGTAGTAATAGTATGCGTGTTATTAGCATATTAGTTTGTACATTTATGCAATTTGCAATTTGAGGCAGCCAGTTTCTGCAAATGAAATGAGGTAACACAAGTTTTAATTTAGTGCATGGTATCTTTACAGTAACATACTGTAGATTACAGTAAATAACTACAATCAACAGTAAATTTTTCTGTAAAAAAGCCTGGCAAGGTCTAACAGCGTGGTCCAGCCTGAAAATAGCCTATGTTATTTTTTAACGGTATTTCTGCATTTAAAACAAAAAAATAATGATGAAACAGTTCATGACAGATTTTAACTATATTTCTAGTAGATTTTAGCTAAAACTGTAATTTTTTTTTTTTTTTTTTTTTTTTTTTTTGAGACGGTATTATAGTGATATATTGCACAAAGATAATTTTTCGTCACATATAATTTTATGGTGAAATGAATTAGTTCTTCAAATAATCTATTTAATTTCTTTAAACGCTGTAAGCGCTGTTATCCCAGCAAGCAATAGCCGTCATTTCACCGTCTCGGTTAACTATAGACCCGATATAGTCCGGCTATGTGTAACCCACTTATAGCCAAAATAATCTTTCCTTTGGTTACATGTCGTTTTTGCCAAAATAACTTGCGAGTTGTATGATATTGCATCATGTAAGTGAAGTCAACAGTGATTACAAGGTGTTTGGTTTCACATCTCTGACATGTTATATTGTGTAGGCTGTGCGTAGCCACAATTTAGCTCGTAGTCAGACCGGCTATTTGTAGCCCACCTATAGTCAATCCTGATTTATTGTAGTTTTTGGACAGGAAGTGCTTGCGATGGTTGATATCTCACCATGTTCACAATGTCAACGATTTCTACAAGATTAAAGTGGCATTTCATGACATGGTCTATATGTAGTCACGATTTAGCTCTGAATTGGATAGGCTATGTGTAGTCTGCTTTTAGTCCACCCGGCAAAATCGAGGCAATTTATAGTCTAGTTTTTACGGCTTGGCTATAGCCCTGATTCAGACCAGCAATGAGTGTAACCAAAATAGTGTTGTCATTTTCGACCACACAGCTTGTGGGATTCTTGATATACTTGCATTTATACATTTATATGCAAGTATAATATACATTTATATGCAAGTATACATTTGAAACAGCATATTTTTGCTGTCACACAATCCTACATTCTATGATATCATATATATGCATATATATATATATATATATATATATATATATATATATATAGCCAAGCCATATATTAATTATAATTATATACCACACACATATATGACTGTATTTAATTTTAAAGGGCACCTATTATGCCCCTTTTTACAAGATGTAATATTGGTCTTGGGTGTCCCCAGAATGTATTTGTGAAGTTTCAGCACAAAATACCCCACAGTTAATTTATTATAACCATTTGAAAATGTCATTTTTGGGGCCTGTTTTAAAAAGAGCTGTTTTGGTGTATACCACCTTAAATATAAATGAGCTGCATATCCCCGCCCTGCCTTTGGATGAGGGCGTAACTTGCATACCTATGGCAATAAACAGTTGGTAGAAGCAGAATGGCTGAGAGTGAGAGACCCGCTGTTTTGATGCATTCAGCCGTACATGTTTGAACCGGAATCAGACCCAGATGATGAAGAGACTCCGGCAGAAGAAACACAATTGAGAATGGAGCAGGACGTCTCTGAATGGTTATTTGATACATTTATGTACTTAGAGTTTTAATCGCGTCCCCTTTGCAATTATGGATGTGCAACACACACACACACACACACTGATAACGTTCGCGCATTTTTTTGAAACTACAAACACAAATACTGTGATAACGTTTGCTAAGTAAACATACACAGTTTTTAATACAATATCTTTAAAAAATATATATATACGTGTGGATACACACTATACAAACAAGGTTTAAATTATATACACAGACATTCTACGACGACGACAACAACTTCAGACGCATTTGTTATTGAACTGGCTGACATCGACTGAAATGACTATTTGCTCAAAAAACATTAAATACACTTACTTCTTCTGGAGGTGACGTTGGATCGCGAACAGTAGGCAACGATCCACACTTGAGGATTAACTTTGAAGCAAGACCTGCTTTGAATTGACCCTCGTTCTCAAAACAGTCAGTCAAAAAATGATTCGCGCAAACATAAACGTATTTTGGAATTTTGAGTGGCGCATTTCCTTCGTAAATAAAATCCATCCACTGCGTTTTCAGTGGCTCTGATGTCGGAAGTAAGTGAAAACTACTATATTCATTATTACATCCCACAACAGAACACTTTCTTAGGAGACATTACCGGCTGTCGTTGAAACAATGGAGGATGGTTGACAGATCACCGAGGTCGGGGTCTATGCCAAAACCAGATTGTCAATCAAACCACGTGGGTGGGGCTTAGCGCAATTCTACGTCACAGTGAGAGCAATCTTAGAACAGGGCGTTCTGAGACAGTGCTTATGAATTATTGAGATTGTAAAAAAACCACTGGGTGGATTTTTCTCATTCTAGGGTGGTTTTGCTCACACACTGCCAACACACATTTATGGTCAAACACCATGTAAAAGTGAATTTTGCATAATAGGTGCCCTTTAAGTTAAATAAAAATTTACAATTCTCAACCGCTAGATGGCAACTGTGGCTATCCTGAGACATGACCACTGGCAACACGAGACTTGAACGTTGACTCTCGATCACTGTTGCCAGATCTCGCGATAAACATTTCCGCATTTTACAACTGTTGAAGACGGAGAGCAAGCAACAGCAAATGTTAAAGCAAATTCTTTCCTGCTTTTGGTCTTGTAAGTATCTGTGTTTTTCATTTTGACATGTGTTTATTATTTATGTACATTATGTGTAGGAACCGTGACATTTTAGCGGGTAACAGTGCAGACTCAGAGCAAAACGTGGTTAGATTAGCATACATGCACATGCAGAGGTGGACATTCCAGGGGTCAGAAAGTAAAAGTCCTGCCATATTTTTATCTCATCCACTGAAGCATTAATGAGATAATTAAGTGATAAATTGAGTGATGATTGAGCATTATTGAAGACACCTGATGATAACAAGCAGAATCACCAAAGGAGAAAATCACAATTTTTAAGTTACCATCATCGAGGTCAGGGTTTGTTTTATTTGAGCTCTTGATCCTTGACTGTTTAATATTAGATTTTGTTTGGGCAGTTTTAACTGCATTAAAACCAAGCAGACAAGCAAAGTTAAAACATGGTCAGGTGGTGTTGGTTATGTTTTCACATAATCATTATTTGATCTGAATCACTGAACTCATTTAGAGCCCAATCTCTGAGTTAGATTTACATTATTGATTACAGCAGCACTGTGATTCTGCAGAAGATCAGCTTATACAATACAGATTTTTTTTTTTTTTTTTAAAAGTTGTCCTTATCACAAAAAAAAAAAAAAAAATTTTAGGCACACACAGACATCAAGTATCAGCCTGTGAATCTCAACAACGGTGACAAGCAACATATTCTGATCAACAGATCAACTCTGAACATTAGAAAACAAGCTACTAAAAAGTCACAGAAAAACAGCAAAATTTTAATAGTGAGAATAAATGAAATTACTAAGACAATTTAGCTCATAATTTATTCATACAGCAATGCATGATGGGAGCCATGGATGAATTTTGATTGGTGGCTCCCAGAATGCATTGCAACATGCTTTATGATGGCCACCACTGTTGAGATTCACAGGATGATTCTTGATGTCTGTGTGTTTAAATGAGCTCTGCTTTTTTTTTTTAAAAAACAGAACTCTAAAAAAAAATTGTATTGTAAAAGCTGATCTTGTGCTGTAGAATCACAGTGCTGCTGTAATCAATAATGTAAATCTAACTCAGAGATTGGGCTCTAAATGAGTTCAGTGATTCAGATCAAATAATGATTATGTGAAAACATAACCAACACCACCTGACCATGTTTTAACTTTGCTTGTCTGCTTGGTTTTAATGCAGTTAAAACTGCCCAAACAAAATCTAATATTAAACAGTCAAGGATCAAGAGCTCAAATAAAACAAACCCTGACCTCGATGATGGTAACTTAAAAATTGTGATTTTCTCCTTTGGTGATTCTGCTTGTTATCATCAGGTGTCTTCAATAATGCTCAATCATCACTTAATTAATCACTTATTTATCTCATTAATGCTTCAGTGGGTGGAATAAAAATATGGCAGGACTTTTACTTTCTGACCCCTGGAATGTCCACCTCTGTGCACATGTACTGTAGTGTTTCCTTGTGCCCTAAAACTCTGTAATTATCTAAATACAAGGGGGTAAACATGAAACCTGTGCACCCTACTATTATTTGTTATGGAAGCCTTGTAGCCTATATCTATTAATCTTTTGATCATTATGAAAGAAAAATATGAGTTTTTGATATGGCAAGGCAAGTTTATTTTGTATAGCACATTTCAACAATAATGTTCAAGGTAATTCAAAGTGCTTTACATAAAACATGGAATTTATGGAACTGAAAATTAATCAGGTTGTTTTATAAACCAAAAAATATTGGTTTTTTTTGTCAATGTTTTATATTTTTATTATGTTACACGTTGTAATTTTCTTTTAATGTTTATTTGTATTGTATTTGTAAAATTGTATTTATTTATTTTTTATCATTGTGTATTATCTTGAGTTCTTAAATAAAACCTTTTATATTTAATTTGTTTGGACGGATTGTCATTTATGAGAACCTGTTATATTTAAGTGAAAAGAATCCTTTAGCCATTATTTTGTTGTCTATTTCATGTATAGATGTAATCATTCATTAGTATTGTAATTGATGACTAGTCTATTTTTGGGTTATGGTTAGACGTCTATTAGATTTTCCCTGACAGCCCCAATTTTGCCTTATTTTAGCCTAGAGCTGTATTAACCGTCTATTAGTCATAATATGTAGTTGTCTAATAGTCGTCTAATTGATGACTAGTCTACTCTTGGGTTATGGTTAGACGTCTATTAGATTTTCACTGACAGCCCAAATTCAGCCTTATTTTAGCCTAGATTCATATTCACCGTCTATTAGACATATATATGTAGTTGTCTAATAGTCGTCTAATTGATGACTAATCTATTTTTGGGTTATGGTTAGACGTCTAGATTTTCACTGACAGCCCAAATTTTGCCTTGTTTTAGCCTAGACGGCCGGGCTATGTTTTGACGGCTATTAGACGTCTAATAGACATAACATTGCTTGCTGGGATATTGCTGCAGGCAGCGCTAGAGTCATTCGTCATCTCTTCCTCTCTGAGGGGAGAAACACTGAAGTTTTGAAGAGACATCGTCGTTTATCTGCTCTAAAACACGTTCTCAACAGCGCTATGAGGACATTATTTATCAGAAATCGTTTGGATATCTTTTGAGGAATATGATTTTAATCACTGCTTTCATCTGTTTATGCATTCTGATCACAAATGGTAAGTCAAGTTTAATACTTGGGTAAAGTTGGTTTTATATTCGCACATTCGGACTTCTGATAAATTCAGACTTTCCAATAAATGTGCAACAGGCCCTAAATGATATTGACAACCAACGATTGTCAACTTACAACATTTTTCACAGTCGATAAAAATAGGCAAAGGCATATTTTAAAGGCATATTTACTTGTGAATGTCCACTGAATGTCCAATGTAGTGTGATTAACAAGGCTATTGAATACGGATGTCCGAATGTGCGAATATAAAACCAACTTTACCGAAGTACTACACTGGACCATAGACGCCCTATCGAACGCTACTGCCTATTGGCACGGACGAGCCGTGGAGCCGCCATCTTGGATCGGTCGCCAGGTCCACTCAGTGTAACTTGTTTGACAGGTGCAATGAGCTGTCAGCGCATTTAATTAATCATATCTCACTGAATACCTAACTGATTTTGACGCGGGGTTTTTTTTGCTGCAAAGGTTATTCATGTAGCTATGATACAGGACACATTGTTCAGTGTATTTTAATATTCATAGTAGGCTTAACAGTTATATAATATTCTGATATAAGATATAAAGTGACCAGACGTCCAAAATCAAAATAAGAAGCAGAAACAGATAGTTGCAGTAAAATAAGATATCTCAGCTAGCAGAAGTGGGAGGGGTAACTCGATTTGCGCTTTGCCGTCATGTGTGTATACATTGCTTCGATATCACGTGCGCAAACACAAATAACAGTTATTATGTCCGGTCGATGTATGTATTAAATTCAGATTGGATTGTGTTGGTAATAGGCACTTAACGTTACCTAACGCTAAAAGTAAGTTTCGTGCATTGAGCGCATTCTAACAAGTGCTTTCGAACTTCTTTCTGATCTGAATAGTAAATTATGTGGAAAACACTTGCAAGGTCCGATGGTTAAGCAGAGCGGTTAATAAAGGGGCTTGAATAATTATTCAAGAATTGTCATAATCAATATAACCTGACGAAAAGATATTTATTAAATGTTATCCACATTATATTTCATCTGCAACAGTATTGTGAACTTTTATAACGATGCGTTTGGTCATTAACTTTTAAATGCATCATTATGCAAAGATGAGGAGAGTTCTCTGCATGAAAGGCTTGGCAGATCAACGGGCGACTACATTTCTCTCCGAAACGGTAGGAAAATAAATTTAATTCAATGTGGAGGATTTTAACTGTGACAAGATGATTGGCAGGGTAGTTTAAACAGTTACAGGTTGCGTAAATAAGCGACAGAACGTCCGTTAAAGACGCAGTTATGACGAGGTAGTATGTCCCAAAGCTTTCATACTCTTCTGCTACACACTCACAAGTATGTACTTTTTCTTTACAAAAACAGTAAATGCTTTTAGGACGTAGCATAAGTAGGCGAATTGGGACGCAGCTTAGGAGTACGACCGGTCTAAGATGGCGGCCGCAAATCTCAGCGCCCAGCGGCCAATAGGGCGTCTACCTATATGATGTCGCACTGGACATTCAGTGGACATTCACAAGTGTTGTAAGTTGACAATCGTTGGTTGTCAATATCATGTCGCTGCTTAAAATTCTCAAACATTAATTTATTGCACATTTATTGGAAATAAATTGGAAATAAACTTCTGAATTTATCAGAAGTCCGAATGTGCGAATATAAAAGCAACTTTACCCAAGTGGATTTAATTTCATGCGACGCGGGCAGAACTGAAACAGCCCAACAACAATAAATATACAATTGCAAATACATTTTGTACTTTCTAAATGCTTTGTCATTCAAATTGTTGGTTTGTTTTTCAGTTAGAAACACCATATTTAAACTCTTCCTTTAACAAAAAAAACTCTTAATTTAACAAAACTTACTACGTTCCTTCCTTCTTTATTAAACAAAAACAGACAGTATTCCTTTGTATTAATGTGTTTCAGGTGTGTTTTTTGTTGAGGATGAAGTGAAGTCAGTGTCAGTGATGGAGGGAGATTCTGTCTCTCTAAACACTGATGTTCAAGTACAGAAAGATCTTCAGATACTGTGGAGGTTTGGACCTCAAAACACTCGAATAGCTGAAATCATTAAAAGGGACCAAATAAACTATATATTTGTCAGTAATGATGGGATATTCAGAGACAGACTCCAGATGGACAATCACACTGGATCTCTGACCATCAGAAACATCAGATCTGAACACACTGGACTTTATGAACTGACCGTCACCAGTAGTAGAAAAACACTTAAGAGATTCAATGTTACTGTCTATGGTGAGTAAACTTAATCATCTCACAAATGCTATAATTACTAATTATTATTTTGTAATTATAGACTGAACTGAGTCTGCTGAATAATAGTTTCATTAATGCAGAATTCAAATGGCAATTCAATTCAAATGCCCAAAATTGCAGCCGAATTGTTATACAAATTGTCAAAACAAGAAATAAGATAATATGCACAATAGCTGTGTAAATGATCAATCAGTGTCTTAGTTTAGATGCGGGCATTTCTTTTTCTTTTTTCTCAGCCTTGCATTTACATTTTTGGTTTCTTTTTGATTAGTTTTGCAAGAAAACATCTGCATCATGTTATTTTTGTTATTGAGGTCTAATAATAATAATACTGAGATAAAACGTACATGTCCATTCATGTTTTCCAGCTCCTCTGCCGATTCCTGTCATTTCCAGTAACTCTTCAAACTGTTCTTCATCACCATCATCATCAACATCATCAAGATCAGTGTCATCAGTGTCCAGATGTTCACTGGTGTGTTCAGCTGTGAATGTGGGTTATGTGACTCTCTCCTGGTACAAAGGAAACAGTTTATTGTCCAGCATCAGTGTGTCTGATCTCAGCATCAGTCTCTCTCTACCTCTGGAGGTGGAATATCAGGATAAAAACACCTACAGCTGTGTGATCAACAATCTCATCAGAAACCAGACCAAACATATCACAACCAATGGACTCTGTCACTCATGTGAAGGTACATCAACACTAAGATTACAGTATTCTGACCTCTATTGATTGGAACATTGTGTAGGTTTATCTTTGTGAGCTGTAACCTGAACACAATGTCAGTATTTTTGAATAATTTCTTAAACTGTGTGTTTTGTGTGCCTATTATGGTTTACATTACATTAAACATCTGGTGTTAAAACTCTGTGAACAAAGGCAGGTCAGCATCATGTCAAGCTAAATAGTTAAGAGTTTCTCCAGTTGTGTAATAGATTAATTCCCTGATCTCTTTCCTTGTGTCTCATCAGACTGGCAGGACTAATGTATACTGTGTACTGTTTTCTGTTTGTTCATTACAGAACAGAGCCACCGTTCCTGTACTATACCAGTGGTAGTTGGTGTGTTGTTATTGCTGGCCATGATTGCAGTTTGTGGAGGGATTGTGTTCTGGCACATCAAGAACCATAAACCTGTTCTAAAAAAAAAAAGAAAGAAACTATTTAAAAGATAATTGTGACTTTTTATCTCACAGTTCTGACTTTTTTTTTGATTGTGAGATATAACTTGCAATTGTGAGTTATAAAGTTAAAATTGCATGATATAAATTCACAATTCTGACTTTATAATGTGCAATTCTGACTTCTTTTTTCAGAATGGTTAGAGATAAACTCACAATTGCAAGTTATAAAGTCAGATTCTTAATACTTTGAATGTTTTGTGAAAAAAAAAAAAAAAAAGAAGTCAGACAGTTGTATTTTGAAAGACCTTTATTGACAGACATAAAACTTTTTTTTTTTTTTAATCAGGGACTTATTTCCGTTTGACACTGTTGTAATTCCTGAACTCATGGATAATCTGTCCTTAAAAATATCTTGATTTCAGTACTTTAGTTCATAATATATTTGCTTTGCACATCAATGTTTTTTTTTTAAACCTAACTATTGATTATTTAATAAATATTGCACAAATCCATGTGAAGGCATAGAAGTGATTAAACATATTTTTTCACATTATTTTATTCACTTTATGGAGTAGAAGACAATAATGACACTTGCAATTTTTAAGAGCTGGTTTACAAAAAATTTAATTTGTCTTATATTTGATTAAGTTTGCATCATTTGTCGTTATTTTCCTGTTTATTATTATGAAGTTGCTTTGATTGAACAATATGTATTATATAAAGTGCTATATAAATAAAAGTGAAAAGACATTTTAATCTTGTGCATGGTAAATTTCTGGTGTTTTAGTATCTTGTGTACAGTCTAGCTAGTTCTCTCCACTTACAGAACTGTGCCAGTATTAATATTTTGTTGAGAACAGTGTCTTCAGGTTTAGTATTAACTACAACTGATAAATGTGACACATATTACACATTTTACCATATTTCAGGACTGCAGCATTACAACAACATGTTTACACAGGTTTGGCTCTTCTTTAAGGTGGAAACACTGCAATGTTTCCACCCCCATTCTCTTATAAGCAGATGCTTTACATGTTAGAAAACTGTACAAAATATTATTTCAAATATTATTTTATAAATATTTATATATAGTTATAAGAAATATTAAGTGTGTTTTGGGTGTGTTTGATGGTACAGCACTCTTAAAAAAAATGTAGGCCTACAAAAGCCATCACAGGGACTGAACCCTTTCAAAAGGTACACATATGATCAGACGTACAGCTGTATCAGTGGCCATATTTGCACATTTAGGCTATATTTCAATTAAAGGATGACACTAAGCCTACACAACAGAGATAGAGATAACCAAAACAAGTCAACTGTCAACTAAAGAGCAACATTGCACAGATGTTCGAATGGAGAGCGTCGCCCCCTGGTCTCCCTTTATGTGCTGTCTTACTGAACTCCTCCAGATGGGGCCTCATTTATAACCATTGCATATATATGCACAAAACATGCCCAGAAAGGGTTGTACGCCACTTCTTACTCAAAATTTGTGATTTGTAAAAACAAACTTGACGGAAAAATGTAAGCACCTGCATGCAAACTCTGACCCATGCATGAACTCTTTTACTAGATTAAGAAAAATAATGAAGTAAACAGAATGATTTTAAACTGTTTTCATTTTGTGGATGAAAAAGGCAGAGGTGGACATTCCAGGGGTCAGAAAGTAAAAGTCCTGCCATATTTTTATTCCACCCACTGAAGCATTAATGAGATAAATAAGTGATTAATTAAGTGATGATTGAGCATTATTGAAGACACCTGATGATAACAAGCAGAGTCACCAAAGGAGAAAATCACAATTTTTAAGTTACCATCATCGAGGTCAGGGTTTGCTTTAGTTGAGCTCTTGATCCTTGACTGTTTAATATTAGATTTTGTTTGGGCAGTTTTAACTGCATTAAAACCAAACAGACAAGCAAAGTTAAAAAATGGTCAGGTGGTGTTGGTTATGTTTTTACATAAACATTATTTGATCGGAATCACTGAACTCATTTAGAGCTCAATCTCTGAGTTAGATTTACATTACTGATTACAGGAGCATTGTGATTCTACAGCACAAGATCAGCTTTTACAATACAATTTTTTTTTAGAGTTCTGATTTAAAAAAAAAAAAAAAAAGCAGAGCTCATTTAAACACACAGACATCAAGAATCATCCTGTGAATCTCAAGAGTGGTGGCCATCATAAAGCATGTTGCAGTGCATTCTGGGAGCCACCAATCAAAATTCATCCATGGCTCCCATCATGCATTGCTGTATGAATAAATTATGAGCTAAATTGTCTTAGTAATTTCATTTATTCTCACTATTAAAATGTTGCTGTTTTTCTGTGACTTTTTAGTAGCTTGTTTTCTAATGTTCAGGGTTGATCTGTTGATCAGAATATGTTGCTTGTCACCGTTGTTGAGATTCACAGGCTGATACTTGATGTCTGTGTGTGCCTAAAAGATTTTTTTTTTTTTTTTTTTTTGATGACACCTTTTTTTTTTTTTTTTTTTTTTTTTTTTTTTTTTTTTTTTTAAATATTCTGTATTGTATAAGCTGATCTTCTGCAGAATCACAGTGCTGCTGTAATCAATAATGTAAATCTAACTCAGAGATTGGGCTCTAAATGAGTTCAGTGATTCAGATCAAATAATTATGTGAAAACATAACCAACACCATAATCTTTTAACTTTGCTTGTCTGGTTGGTTTTAATGCAGTTAAAACTGCCCAAACAAAATCTAATATTAAAAAGGCAAGGGTCAAGAGCTCAACTAAAACAAACCCTGACCTCGATGATGGACATATGCTGCAGCCCAGAGACCTCAAAGTGGGAGGAGCCTAGGTGAAGACCCTCAAGTTGACCTTATAAACAAACCATTTGGACATGTGGTGCTCACATCCAGCTCCACCTCTCTAGACGTCATGGGTTGACCTTGACCTAGTCCAGCTCCACCTCTGTGTATCTAATGGGTGGAGGGGTAGAGTTATGGAGTGTAGTTGGACCTTCTAGCTCCACCTACTATGCCCAAATTACATCCAGACAGGAGGTGGTAATACCTATAGAATGAAGACAGAAAACATTCCAGTTTTCCCGCCTTGGAGAAGAGCCAAACCTGAGGAAACATGTCCTGTCATGCAGGAATACTTCAGTAACTTCTGAAGTGATTGTTAGATTACAGCAAGCTGGTTTTCATATGTTAACTTGAAGAATTCAATTCATAATTTTTTTTTGTGTAATTTGGGGTTTGATACATTACAAGCTATCAGGGACTAGATTGTTTTAGGTTTGAGGAAAAAAAGTGTAAGAAAAGTGATTTAATAATAAAAGCTTCATAAAGTGTTTATTGTGTTGAATTCCACTCAGCACAGTGTTCATGAAATAATGCTGAAATACAGTGAAATGCACAAACACTGTCGCTTGTTTTAAGGCAGCTGTAGCACAAGCTCAAGTATTCATTTCAGGTCGAGACAGGTTTTTAAGCTCCGTAGGCAGTTCTTGTGGGATTATGAAGCTGTTTTTGACTCCACTCTTTCACAGATCATGTTAACTGACAATCACATGATAAAATGGCAGCGTGCAAATAAATAACTAAAAAATAATACATTTTTACATTCTGCTTCAGTGATTCTCAACTGGTTTCATTTCCAGACCCAAATTTTACATCAGAAATGCTTAATAATACTAAAGTCAAAGTAATAATACTAGAAATTATACTATGGGTTAAGTTATAGTAATGCTATGAGCTGCATATTCATTATTAACATTAAATAGGCTAAATATGAAACCTTTAGTTTCTAAATTCATCCATTTTCAAAATAATTTGTCCTTCCAAACTATTTCACTTACAGTATCTATGATTACAGTAAGATTAGTACCATTTAAATATTTGCATGTATTGCTTCCCTCTGAGCAATATTTGGGTCATGAGCCACCAGTTGAGAAACACTGCTTTATACTGCAGTAAACCTGAATTATTGTTGACAAAATATTATAAGTAATTTTGCTCCTTAGCTCACGATAACACTTGAGTACACTATGTCATCTTCTTCATTGCATTTCTGTAAGAAAACACAAAAATAAAATCAGGAACAGCACTGATACCACAGCTACTACAGAAGAGGATTAGGGCCCAGCAATAATAAAAAAATAAAACCATCTCGACATTAAAGTTGTTAAATTTTGAGAAAAAAGTCGAAATAAAATGTTGAGAATAAACTCATTAAATTACGAGAAAAAACTCGTTAAATTACGAGAAAAAGGTCGAGATAAAATGTTGAGAATAAACTCGTTAAATTATGAGAAAAAACTTGTTAAATTTCAAGAAAAAAGTTGAGATAAAATGTTGAGAATAAACTTTACGAGAAAAAAGTCGTTAAATTACAAGAACAAATTCATTAAATTATGAGAAAAATGTCGTTAAATTTAGAGAAAAAAGTCGAGATAAAATGTTGAGAATAAACTCGTTAAACTACGAGAAAAAAAGTCGTTAAATTTTGAGAAAAAAGTCGAGATAAAATGTTGAGAATAAAGTCATTAAATTACAAGAAAAAGTCGTTAAATTACAAGAACAAATTTGTTAAATTATGAGAAAAATGACATTAAATTCTCATAATTTAACGAGTTTTTTTCTCGTAATTTAATGACTTTCTCAACATTTTATCTCAACTTTTTTCTTGAAATTTAACAAGTTTTTTCTCATAATTTAACAAGTTTATTCTCGTAAATTAATGAGTTTATTCTCAACATTTTATTTTGATTTTTTTCTCGAAATTTAACAACTTTAATCTCGAGATGGTTTTATTTTTTTTATTATTGCTTGGCCCTAATCCTCTTCCGTACAGCTACACATGCAAAACTGGAGAAAGAAAATAAGAAATTACAGACAGAAAATCAATCATAAACTGTAGTCTATGATTAACAAAGTTGAAAGTAAGATGTTCTGCTCCCAAACTGGCATTTTGCCTGAAACTTCTCTTTCAAGATCAGTGACGACTGATATAACTTGACTCTAGAAAACCAAAAAGATGTTGATCCATCCCTTTAATTGTCAGCCAGTGTCACTCTTAATTACAGTCTGTGAATCTACACTCTTTGTGTGACACGACTGCAGAAGTTCAGAACATGACTGTTTTTGTGGCTCAGTGAATGGTCCTTTTATATTTGAGAGGAAGTTCTGAGGAAAATTACGCCTAACAATGGTGTTTCCTATAAAATCAGAATCCAAATCCCTGAACAAGATGGTTCACGCATCCGTCCAAACTGACAAATGACAAAAAAAAAAAAATGGTAGCAGAACATCTCACAACTGAGATGTCTATGAAAAATTAACCAAGTTTTCATGCATCTAGTCAATCTGGAACATATATGACATGATCTGCACACTGATGTGGAATCATGCAAGTATACACTATGAAGATACAAAAAAACAACAACTCACAAATCACAAGATTTTAGACATGATACAATATAAGCAGCAAAGACAACAGCAACAAAGTCTCATTTTTGATGCTCAATCAAAAAGAGTAAAACAGCATCTCTATAAGTTACATAAAATAACAGGGTTACCAGGTATTCACAACAAAACTCGCCCAATTACTACTCAAAACTAGCCCAATTGCATTTCAGGTGGGTGCCCCTAGTAAAAATTGCACTCCAGAGGGTAAAATCTGCATAAATAACATGTTATTTGGGGTCACTTTAACCCGTGGACATGAAAAACAACCCGCAGTAACAGTGTAAAAGTCCAATTCCGCAGGAAAACACTGAACACTGAATATCAATATCAACGAAGCTTGATATTGATTATATCTATTTTTGATAAAAGTGATTAGAATAATTGTGTCCTGTCTGATCTTCACAAAACATCCATATCTGAACATAAATATAAACAGTCAAGTAAACTAAAAATGGTTAAATTATTTATATGTGGACATTTTGTGTCACTGTTTGGCAAGTACAAACAGCAGGTGTTTGATCACTACAGTAACCTACAGGGAAATTTACAACAATGCAAAAACATGTTGATGTAAATGACATTATTTTTTTAAACCATTTATTCCTCAGAGTATATATGATGGAAGCTTGTTTCCGCCACAGAATAAAAAAAAGGTACTTTACATCTCTAAATTTTGAGTTTATGTCTCACAATTCTGAGAAAAGAAGTCAAAATAGTTTATATCTTGCAGTTTTTACTTTATAACTTGCAGTTGTGAGTTTATATCTCACAATTACAAAAAAGTCAGAATTGTAAGATAAAAAGTCTCAATTATCTTTTAAATAGTTTTATTCCGTGACGGAAACAAGCTTCCATAATATATGGCTTCTTTTCTTTAAGGGATTTGGAATCACAGGTAGAGCAGGTTTTTTCTTCTGTTAACTGACAAACTGCTGTTTTTTCAGTCTGTTGCTGCCGAGGTATTTGTCCTAATCTATTCCTATCCAGTCAGATTTGTAAAGATTTGAAAACATAGTAAGAGGTGTAGATGAAATAGCCAAACCCTATTAAAGGCTCTCTAAGCGATCCTGCACAGCAAAAACTCCAGTGTTAAATTAACTCCTGGGAGTACATGTGAGACCATACTCAAGAGTGTTAAAGTGTTAAAATAAGAGTGTTAAAGGAACACTGAAAAGTGTTAAAGTTAATGAGTTAATTAAGTGATTAACAGTGATGATTGACCATTATTGAAGATACCTGATGATAACAAGCAGAATTACCAAAGGAGAAAATCACAATTTTTAAGTTACCATCATCGAGATCGGTGTTTGCTTTAGTTGGGCTCTTGACCCTTGACTTTCTAAAGTAACATTTTGTTTGGGCTGTTTTAACTGAGTTATAACATCCAGACAAACAAATGGAAAAGATAATCAAGTGTTGGTTTTGTTTTTACATGATCATTATTTGATCTGAATCACTGAACTCATTTAGAGCCCAATCTCTGAGTTAGATTTACATTATTGATTCCAGCAGCACAAGATCTGCTTTATCAATATAATCTGAAGGATTTCTCAAAAGCTGTTCTGATTTAAAAAAAAAAAAAAAGTTCTTTTAGACACACACACAGACATCAAGAATCATCCTGTGAATCTCAACAATGGTGAGAATAATAAAGCATGTTGCAGTGCATTCTGGGTGCCACCAATCAAAATTCATCCACGGCTCACATCATGCATTGCTGCATGAATAAATTATGAGCTGAATTGTCTTAGTAATTTCTTTTATTCTCATATTTTATATTGTTGTGTTTATGCGACTTTTTAGTAGCTTGTTTTCTAATGTTCAGAGTTGATCTGTTTGTCAGAATATGTTGCTTGTCACCGTTGTTGAGATTCACAGGCTGATACTTGATGTCTGTGTGTGCCTAAATGAACTTCTTTTTTTAAAATCAGAACAACTTTTGAGAAATCCTTCAGATTATATTGAAAAAGTTGATCTTGTGCTGTAGAATCACAGTGCTGCTGTAATCAATAATGTGAATCTAACTCAGAGATTGGGCTCTAGATGAGTTCAGTGATTCAGATCAAATAATGATTATGTGAAAACATAACCAACACCACCTGATCATCTTTTAAATTTGCTTGTCTGGATGGTATAACTCAGTTAAAACAGCCCAAAGAAAATTTTATTTTAAAAAGTCAAGGGTCAAGAGCTCAACTAAAGCAAACGCAGATCTCCATGATGGTGGCTTAAAAATTGTGATTTTCTCCTTTGGTGATTCTGCTTGTTATCATCAGGTGTCTTCAATAATGCTCAATCATCACTGTTAATCACTTAATTAACTCATTAACTTTAACACCGCTTCAGTGTTCATTTAACACTCTTATTTTAACACTTTAACACTCTTGAGTATGGTCTCACACATACTCCCAGGAGAGTTAATTTAACACTGCAGTTTTTGCTGTGTGGGTGGAGTAACTTCCTGTTGACGTTCGAAGTGTTGTCAAACAAAACAGAGGCTAGCTAGACCCTCCCTCCTCCTCCTCCTTTCCCATCCGTGCTTCCTGAAACAGTCATGAACGCGCATTTAAAATGTAAGTAGCTTGCGTATTGACGCTGCTTGTCGGTTATTGGCTGGAGCATGTTTATTATGTTTAGTGGTCCAGGCTGCACCAGTTTGTTTTTATTGAGGTTTTTGGAGCTTGTGGCGACTACAGAGACCGCGTTTTTTTACAGTGTGTTCAGGAGACAGGCAGCTAGCGGATAGTGAGGAGATGTTTGCTGTATGTGACAAAAAATGTTTTGGCATAAAAACGTGTGACTTCGCTTAGAGCACCTTTAAGTATACTTATAGAGGTGTTCACATGCTTGTGATACAGATGACATCTTTAAATGAATCACTAGCATTAAAGCCAACATCATCTATAATTCATCTGAACGTAGCAGAATCTTTGCTTAGGCTATGATAAGAAACAAGCAAGCACAGACAGGCAGTGAGATTTCATTTGATCGTGAATGATGGATCAACTGGTGCAGAGCTTCGTACAGGCAGGCAGCGAGACACAAACGCACACAGAAGTACCGTATCTTACCTTATGATGTAAATGACGTGCAAAGAATGTTGTTGTAGCATAATGTATTTCTTCACTTTCAACTGTTTTAATAATAATCACATTTTAACTGTAAAAATTATACATAAACCTGAAATGATGATACACAAGACCCATTTCAACTGCAGTAATACTTGCCGCTTTGTGGTGCTTGTCTACGGTTCTTGATGTGCCAGAACACAATCCCTCCAAAAAAAGCAATCATGACCACCAATAACAACACGCCAACTACCACTGGTATAGTATAGGAACGGTGACTCTGTTCTGTAATGAACAAACAGAAAACGTTTCAGAGTTTACATTAGTCCTTCCAGTCTGATGAGACGCAAGAATCAGATCAGGGTGATAAATTAATCCATTACACAACTGGAGAAACTCTTAACTATTGAGCTTGACATGATGCTGACCTGCCTTTGTTCAGAGTGTTTTAACACCAGATGTTTAAAGGTGCTAAAGAGGATGTTTTGTTTTCTACATTTTTGCAATATTACTTGAAACTGTCTTTACTAACTGATAAAAGACTATTTATTAGGTGCACTGAAAGTAATAATATTAATATACATCATCTGTGCACGAGGTAGGGCCTTAAAAACATCAGCCATAGCGTAAACGATTGGCCCTCTGGCTTGTCAATCACTGCCATGACGATCCATGTGAGAGACGCGCAGCTGCGCGCTCTAGTAACATTCCACACTCCACAGGCGCCACATGCAATGTTTTTGTCAGGAGACAGGAGTAACAACTGCAGATTATGAGTTACCTGCGGTGAGTCCGACATAATGAATCCACTAAGTGTGTGCGCGGCTTTAAGTCGTGCACACACTTAACAATTGTAAGGCCGACTATGAATGTAAATTGATACTTATGACTGATCGCGCTCAAACGCGTCCAGTCAGAGCCAGTTGCTTTCAGTCTGCGATTACAGTCGGTGTTCAAATTCCATGTGAAAGTATATAAATCTGCTTCAGGAGCAGGAAACAATCGCTGTATGTTGAGCTCAGTCAGAATGTTTTAGCTAGTCGTTAAATGTGTGCCCGGCTTAATAACACAGCGAATGCCGGTGTTAAACACTCTCGTGCACGAGTTTTGGGAGGCGTTCCCTCTAAATGAGCTGTGAAGGAGGGGGGTTGTTCTTACCCATGCACTAATTTCAAAAACTCAGTCGACAAAAAGAACCTCTTTAGCACCTTTAATGTAATGTAAGCCCTAATAGGCACACAAAACACACAGTTTAAAAAATTATTCAAAAATACTGACATGTGTTCAGGTTACAGCTCACAAAGATAAACCTACAAAATATTACAATCAATAATACATACCTTGACATGAGTGACAGAGTCCATTGGCTGTGAGATGTTTGGTCTGGTTTCTGATGAGATTGTTGATCACACAGCTGTAGGTGTTTTTATCCTGATATTCCACCTCCAGAGGTAGAGAGAGACTGATGCTGAGATCAGACACACTGATGCTGGACAATAAACTGTTTCCTTTGTACCAGGAGAGAGTCACATGACTCACATTCACAGCTGAACACACCAGTGAACATCTGGACACTGATGACACTGATCTTGATGATGATGATGATGAAGAACAGTTTGAAGAGTTACTGGAAATGACAGGAATTGGCAGAGGAGCTGGAAAACATGAATAAACATGTAGGTTTTATCTCAGTTTTATTATTATTATTATTATCAGAAATCAATAACAAAAATAACATGATGCAGATGTTTTCTTGCAAAAATAATCAAAAAGAAACCAAACATATAAATGCAAGGTTGAGAAAGAAATGAAATGCCCATATCTACACTAATACACTAATTGACCATTTAAACAGTTATTGTGCATCTAATTTCTTGTTTTGACAATTTGTAGGACAATTTGGCTGCAATTTTGGGCGTTTTAATTGAATTACCATTTGAATTCTGCATTAATTAAACTTATTCAGAACGCTCAGTTCAGTCTATAATTACAAAATAATAAGTAGTAATTATAGCATTTGTGAGATGATTCAGTTTACTCACCATAGACAGTAACATTGAATCTCTTCAGTGTTTTTCTACTGCTGGTGACAGTCAGTTCATAAAGTCCAGTCTGTTCAGATCTGGTGTTTCTGATGGTCAGAGATCCAGTGTGATTGTCCATCTGGAGTCTGTCTCTGAATATCCCATCATTAGTGACAAATACATAGTTCATTTGGTCCCTTTTAATGATTTCAGCTATTCGAGTGTTTTGAGGTCCAAATGTCCACTGTATCTGAAGATCTCTCTGTACTTGAACATCAGTGTTTAGAGAGACAGATTCTCCCTCCATCACTGACACTGACTTCACTTCATCCTCAACACAAAACACACCTGAAACACATTAATACAAAGGAATACTGTCTGTTTTTGTTTAATAAAGAAGGAAGAAGTTTTGTTAAATTAAGTCGTAAGAGTTTAAATATGGTGTTTCTAACTGAAAAACAAACCAACAATTTGAATGACAAAGCATTTAGAAAGTACAAAATGTATTTGCATTGTGTTTATTGTTGTTGGGCTGTTCCAGTTCTGCCCGCTTTGCATGAAATTAAATCCGACTTACCATTTGTGATCAGAATGCATAGACAGATGAAAGCAGTGTTTAAAATCATATTCCTCAAAATATGTCCAAACGATTTCTGATAAATAATGTCCTCATAGCGCTGCTGAGAACGTGTTTTCAAGCGGATAAACAACAATGTCCTCTACAAAAGTGCTTCTCTCCTCACATAGAGGAAGAGATGACGAATAGCGCTGCCTGCAGCAATATAACAGCGCTTACAGCGTTTAAAGAAATTTAAATAGATTATTTGAAGAACTAATTCATTTCACCATAAAATTATATGTGACGAAAAAGCATATTTGTACAATATATCAATATAATACCGTCTTAAAAAACAAAAAACAAACAACAACAACAAAAACTATAATACAGTCTCAGCTAGAATCTAGAAATCTAGTCAAAATCTAACATTAACTGTTCCATTAAACGTTGTTTTTTAATTCAGAAATAGCGGGCCTAACCTATGGCAATGGAGCTTCTCCTTTATTTAAAAGGCTGAATTTTTTTCTGCGATATTTCGGGTTGCACTCCCTCCCATTCATAGTAATACAAGTGCACCATATTGGTATATCTGAAGTCTTTGAATATATGCACTTGTTTATTTGAAAATCCCCCTATAGTCAATATCCCTGAAAACCCATCTTTGATAATCAAAATGTCATATTTAAACGTTTTTTCCCCCTGTGAAAATAATTTCTTCATGTCTTAAAATAGCTTGATTGTAACTCTTCACCCTTGCTTCATTAATTAAATTTCATGAATATGCAAATTAGTCCCCGCCTCCTCTCAATCACACATTCTCAGAGATCCACTCGGTCAACTTTACTGTAGTAAATGCTGCATAATGGAAAGTGGAAATACCTGCTGGTTTATTATGTTTGAACCAGAACTGATTCTGAAGAAGTGGAAGAGCATATGAATTTGTACATGTTTTGTCTAAACATTTTCACCGCAGAGGGTCTTTAAGAACATACAAGATCGACAAATATGGCTAATATTGTTTTTATTTGCACGGAACCATTTATATTGGAAAAAAGAGAGTGAAATTAATTTATTGAACTCAGAGAATGCTAACCTGTGTTCACACTTTCTAGAGATTTTTGACACATTGGGTTCTGGTAGCCCACTATTTCCTGTAGAACAATGTCAAGTACAGCAATGTGTTAAATCTGTGTTTATCAGAATTAACAGATGTGTTATTGGTACTGAATATAATTCAAATAAATGGTTTCAGGCCTAACCACTGCATGCAAATATGGAAATTATCATGATGCACACTTAAGATGTGGTAAAAGTACTATGAGTAGAATTATGCAGTTCTGAATTCAGCAATAGAAGTTAAAAAAACAGAGGATAGTGCAGTATTCTGAAGGACATCTGTACTCATACTGCCACCTGATGTTTTGGAGATCAAGGCTGAGCATGTAATGAATCTTTAACATACATTTTGCATGAAGCCTGAAGATACTGATACAACTGACCTGAAAATCGCACATTATGAAGAAATACAGAAAAGAATTTAAAATAAACAAGTACATTTTCTAATGCTTTTACTTTTTGTGAAGGTCATGCAAACTTGCCTGAGAAGAACAGAAGTGGTCAACTGCCCAAATGCACAAACACCAACCACATACATCCCATAATAGACAAGTTATCATTAAACTGCTGTGCATTTACCGAAAACAAAACAAAACCACGTCGGTTCAGTGCATGTGTAGACCCCTCACCTATATAAACCAGGCCACAGCGGATCTCGCTCTGACTCAGAAACTGAGTGTGTCACAGTGCATGAAGACCCTGTTGATTCCACTCAGAGTTAAAAAAAAAACCCACCTGAGGCCTTGAGTGTGTCCACTAAGCAGAAAAAAACTATGTAAAATCCATTTTTTGTGTGTTTATCCTTATATCTCAAGGAAAACTGTTTGGACAATGAACTCAAGGACATGGGAATGATTTAAGAAGGCGGTGAGTCAAATTAACCCTTTAGGGAACATTCAAATTTTATTCATCCCCGGAGAAAAAGTTATTTTGCATCTTCTGTTAAAAATGACATTTTAGTATCAATAATTTGAATACAAAATTAAATAATTTTAATTTAATCAAGCTCGAGGCCATTGCTGCATTTTAGCAGCATGAAACTGATCAAAAAAGTACAGTGCACGTGTCGCTCTGGTTGTGTTTTTTGTCATAACATTACTTCAAAGTCCTCCTGTTTATAGATGTTACTGACATGCCTGGTGTTTGAAAAAAGAAAAAAGCATTCAGCTGTTTATCATGGCAGTTATTTACTGTAAATTACACACTCTCTGACGTTTATCTTCAAACTGTTAAGTCAGCGTCAGATGATAGCAGTTTATCATGTGAGCTTTTATTGCATCAACTGCTTGGCTTTTGTTTTTTGGCTTTTTTTTCCATTGACGCATGGATATTTTAACTCTCTGTATAATCTTTTTTACACCGCTGGCACACCACAACTTTCATAACAACATGTTAACTCTGTTTTATCATGATGAAGAAGCAGTTATCTTTTTTTCTCTCTGGTCTTTCCCGTAATGCATTAGCTACTTGATATCAGCTTTTATTTCACTCAGATGATTCACTAAAGCTCTTCACAGATGATCACAGGGCTTGAGTACTTCCTGCTGACTGGATTTTCATCTCTGAAAATGATAGTTGAAGTTCCCCGTTTTTGATCTGAGTTCTCTAAAATCTTATAAATATTTTCATGACTGTGACAGTTGGAACAAAAAACTACAGCATATTTAATGTAAAGTCACTCTCTTTGAGAGTTGTTACATAAAGAAATTGCTAAACCTGAAATCATTTGTAGGCCTATATTAAATTGTAGTCAGTCAAACAAACAGTCAAACTTTGCCATTTCAGCTCTGAGAAATTCATGTACTCCCTCCCTCTATTTCGGTTTCTACATCTCTCCATCTCCTGCATACAAACCACATCCTGACCACACTGTCAAGAGACACAGAATCAGCACGTGACTATAAAATGATAAATGAACAAAAAGAAACACCCATTTCAAATATTACGTAATAGTTTTATGTAATTTTTTGTAATATTTTGTCATATTTTGTCACCCAACCCTACAACACATATGGAGAAATAGGATTTTGTCTGTGATAGAGTGCATTTACATGAAATATAGTATATATAATAAGCCAAAACTTTATGACCAGTCACAGGTGAAGTGAATATCGTTGATCATCTCCTAACAAGGCTGCATATTAAGGTCTGGGTAGATTAGATGGTAAGCAAAAAATCAGTTCTTACAATCAATGTTTTGGATGCAGCACCAGGGCCAAATTGTTATGGCAAGGCGACTGGGTCAAAGTTTCTCTGACACGTCAAGGCTTGTGTGGCTCCTGGTCAGCAGGGGTGAGAATTTACCAACAGTGTCTGATGAGGAACAAACCACAAACCGAAAACTGGCCCTGCGTTCCAATGTCCATACTATCCATCCTAAATAGTATGTGAGATTAAGTGTGTCCCAAAGCATAGTATGTCGAAAAGAGTATGCCAAAAGTCCCCGGATGGTCTACTATTTCCGGCAGATTTTCGAAGTGTGGATCCGCGCACACTATAAAGGCTAATATTGCCCACAACCCATTGTGCGTTGGACGAGGATTCAGTTCAGAACTACAAACACGAGTAAAAAGTGGTAAAAAAAAAACTACAAAACATGGCGGATATGCGCGATCGACGCCGAGAGGTTTGAGAGGCTAATAATCAGTTCAGCCTGATAGAAAATATATATTTAATGTTATTCGTGTTATTTTTCATCTGCAAATACCAATGTGCACTTTAATAAATATCCGAATGGCCATTAACTTTTAAAGGTCCCGTTTTTTGTGGTTTTTTGAAGCTTTGATTGTGTTTATAGTGTGCAATATAACATGTGTTCATGTTTCGCGTGTAAAAAACACAGTATTTTTCACATAATTTACTTATCTGTATACCGCTGTTTCCACTGTCATAAAAACGGGCTGATGACTTCCTTGTTCTATGAAGTCCCTCCTTCAGAAATACATAACGAGTTCTGATTGTGCCAGCGGTTCCTGTGTTGTCATTCGACAGCAGCTTAGCGCTCCTTGCCCGGAAAGGTCACGCCTCTTACCATAACGTGGAGATGCACGTGCTCAGTGTTATTGTAAACATGTCTTTAATTTTACCCTATCAATTTGAGCCGGAATCAGACCCGGTGATTGGACTGCGGGATGAAAATAACAGCGTTTCGACGACATGGCGACAAACACACTCTACAAACGCAACTCTTGCGTATTCCTGTGGGCGGAGGTTAGTCAAAAAACTTTTTAGTGACAGTTTTAGTGACGTCATTAAAGAAGGAAGTAGAGGGATGTAGTCCAAACTGGCAGTTCGATGTAGGCGACTTCTGTTAAATAAAATATCTCGCTTGGCATTGAACTTTGAGCTTTAACATTTTACAGATTTTATTTATACTCTAACAACAACATTACACACTAACTAAAGTTTGAAACATGGGATCATGAAGAACGGGACCTTTAAATGCATCATTATGCATTAATATGAGGAGAGTTCTCCACATGAAAGACCCGCGACTGCAGATCAACGTGCTGCATTTCTCTCCGATACGGTAGGAAATTAGTTAAATGAAATGTGGAGGATGTAAGATGATTGACAGGCCAGTTTACGGTAACAGGATGCGACAGAGAGAAAAGACGCGATTGTATGACGTGATAGTATGTCCCAAAGCTTGTCTACTCTTTTGCTACACACTCAAAAGTAAGTACTTTTTGTTCACAGAAAGAGTACATACTTTTAGGGCTTAGTATAAGTAGGCGAATTGGGACGCAGCATGGACCTTGGAGCAGTGGAAGAAGGTCACCTGGTCCTATGAGACCCATTTTCTTTTACATCACATGTCCACTGTGTACATGTGCTCTGTTTACCCTGGGAAGTGATGGCAGCAGGATGCACTGTGGGACGACAAGCCAGTGGATGGAGTGTGATGCTCTGCAATGTTCTGCTGGGAAACTCTGGGTCCGGCCATTCACGTGGATGTAAATTTGATATCTAGCTAAGCATTGTTGCAGACCAGCTCCACCTCTTCATGACAATGGTGTTTCCTCATGGAAGTGGTCTCTTTCAGCAGGTTAATGCACCTTGCCACACTGCACACATTGTTCAGCGATGGTTTGAGGAACATGATGCAGAGTTCAAGGTGTTTCCCTGGCCTCCAAATTCCCCAGATCTCAATCTAATTGAGCATCTGTGCGATGTGCTGGTTTGATCCACGGTGGCTCCACCTCGCTAACTACAGGACGTGAAGGATCTCCTGCTAATGTCTTGGTGCCAGATAAAACAGGACACATTCAGGGTGGGTCAGAGCTGTTTTGGCATTGCACAGTCATATTAAGCAGGTGGTCATAATGTTTTGGCTAATTGGTGTATCTGCCTTTTTCCTACGCCCCATGAAAGATTCAGTCTTTTTTTCATATTTTTACAGTGGAATACAAAAGGAAAAAATAAAATTATCATGAGGAAATTAATGCAGTGATGAAAAGAGCTCTTGCCATAGATATTCTTTTTGTCACATTAAAATACCAAGTGTTATATTATTCTCTCTAAAAACAGAACATGAAGGACATTTTACAGCTCGATTTGACGAATAAGGATTCTTAGTAGCGCAAACTTATAATTTAAAATCATTTATTTTAGTCTTTTTGAGTGGAACTTCCCCAAACTGAAAGTGCTATCCATTAATCTAAAACGCCGTAGGTTCGTTACGTAAAAGGTGGATATCGTTTCAGGTTTTCTTCATGAGTTATGGAAATACAGATGGTGAGTAACAAATACAGTCTCATCTACTTCCTTCTATATCCTCCCACAGACTTGTGTTTCATTTCTGTCAAATGACTATTTCATGAGAAATATACCATCAGCATCATCCCATTGTGCCTGCATTAAATCACTCTTGTCACTTTTCTTCCCACAGTACGAAGGTCAGTAAAGTGATATGCACACACCTGGAGTTAATTTGTACTACCTGGAATCAATCCACACACATCAAACATCTCCATCTGGTCTGCGGCTCATGATGAACAGAAAAAAAATGTGCGAGGAAAGGGAGGGCTTTATTTCCAAACCACACAAACTGAATCTACAATAAAAAACAAAGTCCTAAAGGGCAGAGCAGCTGTCACGCAACTCAATGGAGCTTTTGATGAGGTTTCAGCTTGGAGAAAAATCACGAATGGCGGGAAGCACCCATCAAACTGTATTCAGCATTATGTCATTAAACTCTCTACAGGTGTAAAATGATCAACCAATGCTCAGGTCACCTTACAAAGATTGTTGTTTGTCTTGATTTTCTTCTCTCTCTCTGAGAATTTAGACAACCATTCTCTTGAGATATTCAGTTCGTTATATATCGAGTTTCACTGTTGTCTGTTGTTCACAAATGACACTTTTTGTCCACATCCAGTAAGGCGATCTACAAGAAAGAAACATTCACCATCATAACATAGATAAACTTCTGAGCTGACAGGAAGTAGGCCTTCAGAACTTCATCTGTTTATAAATGCGAGATATTTAAATAAAATCAGTAAAAGTGTTTGCTGACCTGTGGCAGATCTTCCGTCTGAAGACAGTAGATGATCTGAGTGTATTCTGACATGATTTGCTCTTCTGTGATTGTCAGTTCTGCAAACACAAAGGTGTGAGTGGAAATTACAGTTGAGTAATAAAAATGCCATCATCTCTGCAACACTTTTACAACATTTCAAATCCCTCTGCTCTCACCATCACTGAAAAGCCAAACCTATGTTGATTCTTGTTTTATTACGAGTTCTGTCACATTCTCTTTTTGCCAGCAGATTCTCCTCTGTTCTGTGTTTGTTTAAAACAGGTGATTTCTCAGGTTCAAGATTAGCTGCTTCATGTCAACTTTTCTCGCTTGTTGTGACAACTAAGCTATGCTACTCTCATACCTTACATGCATCAAAGTAGCTGGAACAACTGTCCTCTATTTACAGATATGTTGAGACACGCACAGACGAGTGATGTATGTATGCAATGTCCTGCGAAAACCATCCGGTCAGGTCTAACATACAGTATGAACACTTATAATAGGCTTACCATAGTGAATCAGTGTGAGACAAAAACATTTTGGAAGAAGGATTGATGATGTATTGAGTCATGTTGATAAAAAAAAAAAAAGTTACATAGTGCACCTTTACCATCAGTATGTTATGTTGTTTCCTGCCATTTAGTGGAAAATGATAACATGACAATGGACAATAATGGGATTTTACATGACAGTGATGAGAATTGTATTGAGAACTTGTAATAAATTTTTATTTGTTTTCCCACCAAAAATACAATTATATGCATTTATATAAACATAAACCATTTTATAAATTGAATAAAATGTTTTATATTATTTAACATTATATATTTAATATTATTATAATGCCATATAGCGAACTTTGTCAGTTGTTGGTAATACTTGCCTTTTTGCTGCACTTGACAGAATTTCCTGCAGCAAGCGTTAATCAGTATAACAGCAGACATGAACACCAACAGACACACACAGACTGTTATTATCAGAGTAAAATATGAATGATGGCTCTGTTCTGTAATAAACATATAGAGAGAAAATGTTCAGTCTTTCAGACAAAAAAAATATGATGTCAGCCTATAATTACAAAATATCAGTTCCCTTTCGATACTTCACTCGTACTGCGTATGGGGAAAGGTCTCCCTTTTTCCCCGCTGCTGAAGCCTTTTTCAATAACGCAGTGTAACTGCATCGTCATTGGTTCACTCATAGACAAGTTGTTGAACCAATGACGGCGCGGCATAGCTGCGCGACCTATGGCGACAAAGCGCGCGAATATTCCCGCCGAAATGGGCGGGGTTAGGGGCTATATAAGCAGGCGTTTCGCCATAGGATTTCAGTGTTTTCTCCTTCAGCGACGACCTCTACTTCTCTTCGCTGATCTCCGCCTGAAGCCGAAGAAGCTCGCCGCCTTCCTGACAGCTCTCGCTGCCGTCTGAAGAGGCTCCCGCAGCGGACTCGCCTGGACTCGCCGGTTGAGGACAGCGCCGGCGCCCTCACTGACTGCAGCTTCTGCGCCGTCGTCGAGCCGCCGCCTCCCGCTTCCCGCTCCCGGCTGCTTCCTGTACGTCCCCTGCCGCCATCCGGCGCGCCGCCTGAGAGCTTCACCCGCGGCTTAACGCCGCTCTAAAAGAGCGATTTCAGCAGTTTTCACCGCTTCTAAGAGCTTCCGCGGCCCTCGCCGCTCTACAAAGAGCCACCCAACTGCCGTTTTCACGGCACCGGCGTCTCACGATGCCCCGTCACTCATGTGCTACGTGCAGGGCCCCCCTGCACGATAGCGACGGTCACAGCGAGTGTGTCGCCTGCCTGGGCAAGCCCCATGCGGACGGCGCGCTTGCTGGAGACTCATGCCCGCACTGCGAGTGCATGAGTCTCAGTTCCCTGCGCTCGCGGGTCGCCTTCTTCACAGAGGGCGATCTCGCCGCTCGTGCCCTCCCGTCTCCTTCCTCCCGCGAACCGGCCAGGAAGAGACAGCGGGGTAGAGCGACTCAGCGCCCGGAGTTAGGCGAGCTCACGCCGGCCCAGCCCCCGCGTGCCTCTGCCGAAGCAAGTGACCTCGTCTCATTCGGAGGAACAGACGACGAGCAGGATGACTCCATGTCACTTGCGGCTTCCGAAGCGGAAGGATGGGCTGGCGAGCCGGATGACCCCGCTCCCCCGCCTCCCTTGGAGCCCATTGAGCACGGCCAGGGCATGGATGCCGAGCTTTTCCGCATCCTGTCCAGAGCCGTGGAAGAGCTGGACCTCGAGTGGGCCCCTCCAGAGGAGCCATCTCGCGGCCGCCTGGACGAGTGATTCCTGCCAGGCCGCCGCCAAGCACCTCGCCAGCGCTCAGCGCCCTTTTTTCCTGAGGTCCACGAGGAGCTCACGAAGTCGTGGCGCGCTCCGTATTCCGCCCGCCTTCACACAACGCACCGCTCCGCCCTCACCGCCGTCGACGGCGCCGAAGAGAAGGGATACGAGCACCTGCCACCCCTAGACGAAGCGGTGGCTGCTCACCTCTGCCCTCCCGCGGCTGTGGGATGGAAGACCAAGAGGGCCCTTCCTTCCAAGCCCTGTCGGACCACCTCTACTTTGGCTGGACGGGCTTACACCTCGGCGGGCCAGGCTGCCTCCGCGCTTAACTCCTCCGCTCGCTGGACGAGTCTGGAATTGACGCGCCGGCTTTCAAGGACCTTCGCAGCGCCACCGACCTTGCCCTGCGAGCCACGAAGGCTACGGCCCAGGCCATCGGGCGTTCCATGGCCAGCCTGGTAGTGTTGGAGCGCCACCTGTGGCTCAACCTAACGGAGATCAAGGACCTGGATAAGACGGCCTTCTTAGACGCCCCGGTCTCTCCCTCTGGTCTCTTCGGGCCTGCAGTGGACGGCTTCACCGAGCGCTTTACTGCTGCGCAGAAATCGTCTCAGGCTATGAGGCATTTCTTGCCGAAGCGCTCCAGCTCTGCTTCTGCGTCCAGCCGCCCCAGGACTGCGCCGGCTCAGCAGAACAAGCCAGCTCCACCCGCAACACAGGCAGCGCCACCCAAGGAGCATCGCCAGCGCTCGCACCCTGCGAAGCGCCCTCCCTTCCCGAGACGCCAGGGACCCCGGCCCAAGATTGTGCTGGACCCGGTGCCTCCGAAGTCGTCCTGATTCGTCAGGAAGGAAGAGGATGGGGGATCGTCCCGTTGCGACCGGACAGCCCCCAAAGCTCCCACGAGTAATTTCCCCTCCGCCTCGTTTAATTCCGGGCGTGGGAAACATGCTCCAAGTGATAGCTGGGCCCACACCTGTTGCGCCCACTCCAAACGCCGTTTTCACGGCGAACAATATTTCACCTCATCTAAAAAAGAGCAAATTTCCTCTTCCACCCCTCTCGGTGTACGACCCCCTCAACGGCGGTCTGTCACCCGATATCATTCAACCCCTTGCCACTCGGGCCGAGGCCTGGCAGGCCATCCCCGATGTGTCAGAATGGGTTATGGGGATCGTAACCCAGGGCTACTCGCTCCAGTTTGCACGACGGCCCCCTCGCTTCGGCAGGGTGCTTCAAACCTCGGTCATTCCGGACGACGCTCATGTCCTCCGAGCTGAAGTTATGACGTTGCTAAGAAAGGGAGCTGTGGAAATAGTTTCCCCGACAGAGAGCGAGTCAGGCTTTTACAGCCGCTACTTTCTGGTCCCCAAGAAGGATGGTGGTCTCAGACCCATTCTAGACCTCAGACTTTTGAATCACTCCCTCATGAGACGGAAGTTCAAAATGCTGACGCTGAAACAGATCCTCGCGCACATTTGCCCCGAGGACTGGTTCTGCTCGCTGGACCTGAAGGATGCGTATTTTCACATCCAGATAGCCCCCCGTCACAGACGATTCTTGAGATTCGCATACGAGGGAGTGGCGTACCAATATACGGTCCTGCACTTCGGGCTGTCTCTGGCTCCTCGCACTTTCACCAAGTGCATGGACGCGGCGCTTTCCCCTCTGAGGCAAATGGGAATCCGGGTCCTGAATTATCTCGACGACTGGCTCATTCTAGCCCGTTCGCGAGCCGAGCTGGAACACCACAGATCCGTGCTCCTCAGCCATTTACAATGTCTGGGTCTCAGGGTCAACTTAGCCAAGAGCTCGCTGTGCCCCACCCAGCGAATCTCGTTTCTAGGGGCAGTTTTCGACTCAGTCCGCATGACGGCAGTAGTCTCGCCGGAGCGCGCTCTAACGATTCAGCAGCTCACGGTCTCAATCAAGAACAAAGCCTGTCTCCCTCTGAAGTTTTTCCAGAGGCTACTAGGGCTGATGGCTTCCGCCTCCCCGGTGCTGCAGCTCGGCCTTCTTCGGATGCGGCCTCTTCAGTACTGGTTGAAGTTCCGGGTTCCTCCCAGTGCCTGGCGGCACGGCCGCTTATGTCTCAAAGTCAATCAGGCCTGTCTTCTAGCCCTGAAACCTTGGATGGACCCTATGTGGTTCAAGCGCGGAGTACACTTACAGGCGGTCTCACGAAGGACGGTGCTCTCAACGGACGCTTCCAACTCGGGTTGGGGCGCTGTGTGCGAGGGCAGACCGGCCTTCGGCTCGTGGAGTCACGAGGAAAGCCGTCTACACATCAACTGTCTAGAGATGCTAGCAGTGATGAAGGCCCTTCAGTCTTTTCAGGCTCACTTGACAGGACGTCATGTTCTAGTCCGATCGGACAGTATGACAGTGGTGTCATATTTAAACCACCAGGGCGGTCTCTCGTCCAGCCGCTTATGCGCTCTGGCGAAACGTCTTCTGGAATGGGCTCTTCCGAGGCTTCAGTCGCTCAGAGCGACTCACGTTCCTGGCAGGAACAATCTGGGCGCAGACATGTTGTCACGGAGCAACATCCCCTCCGACGAGTGGATGCTCCACCCCCAAGTGGTCCTCAAGATTTGGGAGTTCTTCGGGAGGGCAGAGATAGACCTCTTCGCCTCAGAAGACAGCTCTCATTGCCCAACATTTTTCTCGAAGGAAGTCGATGCTCTGGCCCATACATGGCCCAGCACGCTCCTTTACGCCTTCCCTCCGATCGCACTGATCCCTCAGGTCATCAGGCGCATCAGAGAAGACCAACACAGAGTCCTTCTGGTGGCCCCGCTCTGGAGGAACCAAGTTTGGTCCTCGGAGCTGTTCAAGCTCTCCCTGAGAGCCCCGTGGCCGATTCCCCTGAGACGGGACCTCCTCTCTAAGGCAAACAGAACGATCTGGCACCCACAGCCGGAGCTTTGGGCTCTGCACCTCTGGTCCCTCGATGGGAGCTGACCAGCCTCCCCGGGGACGTCCTAAATACCATTTCTCAGGCTAGAGCCCCATCCACGAGACGCCTCTATGACCAGAAATGGTCTGTCTTTGTTGATTGGTGTTCCTCACGCAACATAGACCCTGTGGAGAGTGACGTATCCTTCATACTGTCTTTCCTCCAAGAACGCTTGGAAATGGGGCGCACCCCTTCTACTCTTAAGGTCTACGTAGCAGCCATTGCGGCGTTCCATGCTCCCATTGCTGGCCAATCAGTGGGACGTAACGGCCTTATAATCCGTTTCCTGAGGGGTGCTAGGCGATTGAATCCTCCTCGCCCCCTCACCGTTCCCACTTGGGACCTCTCGTTGGTCCTCAGGGCCTTAAAGGGAGCCCTCTTTGAGCCAATGGGTTCAGCTGATCTCAGGCCCCTAACGCTAAAAACCGCTCTGCTGTTAGCACTGGCATCGGTTAAGCGCGTTGGCGATTTGCAGGTCCTCTCTGTGAGCCCTGCATGCCTTGAATTTGGGCCTGGAGACTCGAAGGTCGTTCTGAAACCTAGGCATGGCTACGTTCCTAAGGTGCTCTCAACCCCGTTTAGAGCTCAGGTCATCTCGCTTTCTGCTCTTCCTCCCTCGGCGGATGAACGAGAGCTAGAGCTACTCTGCCCAGTCAGGGCATTGAGGACCTATGTGGAGCGATCGCAGCCTTTCAGGCAGTCGGATCAGCTCTTTGTTTGTTTTGGTGGCCGCACCAAAGGGTCTCCGGTCTCAAAACAAGCGCCTTTCCCGTTGGATAGTGGACGCTATTAACCTGTGCTACTCCTCACTGGGTGCAGACTGCCCCATAGGAGTCAGGGCCCACTCCACTAGAGGAATGGCTTCCTCGTGGGCTTGGTCCAACGGAGTTTCCATTCAAGACATCTGTGAGGCGGCCGGCTGGTCTTCGCCGTCCACTTTTGTCAGATTCTATCATCTCGATGTCCCAACCTTGCAAGCTCGGGTTCTTTCAGTGTGATTAAGCGGCCTCTGGCGAGTTCCGCCTCACACAACCCCAGGAATTATTTCCTTAAGTGTAACTAGGGTTCGATTAAGGCTTTGCCTTCTCGCTTGTCTTTTGGACCCACTCCCATGTGTCCAATATCAGGCTGTATCGTTCCCAGCCGTGGCACGGCGTGGTTGAATTCGTTCCCCATACGCAGTACGAGTGAAGTATCGAAAGGGAACGTACTCGGTTACTAACGTAACCTCGGTTCCCTGAGATACGGAACGAGTACTGTGTCACTTGCCGTGCCACGAGGCTGCGGCTTCAGGGTCGTCGCTTCAATCGATTACACTGAAATCCTATGGCGAAACGCCTGCTTATATAGCCCCTAACCCCGCCCATTTCGGCGGGAATATTCGCGCGCTTTGTCGCCATAGGTCGCGCAGCTATGCCGCGCCGTCATTGGTTCAACAACTTGTCTATGAGTGAACCAATGACGATGCAGTTACACTGCGTTATTGAAAAAGGCTTCAGCAGCGGGGAAAAAGGGAGACCTTTCCCCATACGCAGTACTCGTTCCGTATCTCAGGGAACCGAGGTTACGTTAGTAACCGAGTATGTTCTACAAAGAGGAACGAAATGTTGACGTACCTTCACATGTGTGACAGAGTCCATTGGCTATGAGATGTTTGGTCTGGTTTCTGATGGGATTGTTGATCACACAGCTGTAGGTGTTTTTATCCTGATATTCCACCTCCAGAGGTAGAGAGAGACTGATGCTGAGATCAGACACACTGATGCTGGACAATAAACTGTTTCCTTTGTACCAGGAGAGAGTCACATGACTCACATTCACAGCTAAACACACCAGTGCACATTTTGACACTGATGACACTGATGATGATGATGATGATGATGAACAGTTTGAAGAGTTACTGGAAATGACAGGAAAGGGTAGAGGAGCTGGAAAAAATACAGAAAAAATTATGAATGTCTAAACAAACAAAAATAGGCCTAATGCAGTCTTAATCTTTTGAGTAATTGTCGAGTCTGAATTTATGCTTTCTTTGAAAACAAATAAAGCAGAACGTTGACATGTAAACGTGAAGCTGAGAAGAAACACAGGATGTGTACAATATAATACTAATAACATTTGTGACATGATTTATATAATTTACTCACCATACACAGTAACATTGAATCTCTTCAGTGTTTTTCTACTGCTGATGACGGTCAGTTCATAAAGTCCAGTGTGTTCAGATCTGGTGTTTCTGATGGTCAGAGATCCAGTGTGATTCTCCATCTGGAGTCTGTCTCTGAATATCCCATCATTACTGACAAATATATAGTTTATTTGGTCCCTTTTAATGATTTCAGCTATTCGAGTGTTTTGAGGTCCAAATGTCCACACTATCTGATCACCTCTCTGTACTTGAACATCAGTGTTTAGAGAGACAGAATCTCCCTCCATCACTGACACTGACTTCACTTCATCCTCAACACAAAACACACCTGAAACATGAAACAAACAAACAAAAATACCTAAAGAGTGCAGTTTGAATTAAAAATAGATTAACTCAGAAGAACAAGTCAAACACATAATAGAACATAGTTGAACTCCATAAATACCTAAAATTAAACGAAATCCACTTACAATTTGTGACACACACACATAGACAGAAGAAGGCAGCGTTTGACATCATATTCAAAATGGCTCTGAAATCAAACTCCTCATGGTGCTGCGGTGTGATGAACAACAGAAATTCATGAAATAATCCAAACTACACACCCCACTTTCTAAAACTCTCAAACAGAATTGTAAAATTCTGAACAAAGTAGAACACACTGACCATGCAAACATCTGAGAAACAAAACGGTCTGTTGAGTAATTATAGCTACTGACCTAAAAAACAGACCAGAGATTTTACCGCAGCTGGTGGCGTCAGACAGCATGAACTTCACAAAAAAAAAAAAAAAAAAAAAAACTGAAAAGACAATTATAGATAGCCTACTTTTTCTGATTTTAGAGGTTTAAAATAATACATATACAGCATATTTTAATACAGAAGCAATCTCAAGGATGTTCATTTTTTTCATTGTCAATCTGGGTATCAAACTGTTAATTCTTCTCTTGTACAAAAGAATAATAAAAAACCCTTCCCATAAAATCAACAGATCTTTAACCCACTGTGAAGTTAACATAGAAACAAGATTCATCGTACAACCAAAAATAATGTCTGATTCTGGGATTATAAACAATGGAATTAATGCCCATGAATAGTCTTGCATACGCTACTAGATGAAGGCCTCTGATTTACCACCTCATCTCTTCTCAGTGCGTCCAACTACATACAAGTTTAGTGGAGACAAACACAGTCAGTACAAAGTGAAAGTTCAGAAATGTTTATTTTGCAGCAAATACACAAAACACAGCATATACAATAATAACATATATACACATATGTATTTATAATAACACTGAAAGCTTTGTTAAAACACTTTATCATGACATTACATGAGCCCAGTATTTAATGGCACTCAATGGCTAATGCATTACTTTCAATAATGCATTATGTGATTATGCTTTTGCCCTTCAGGATTTCCAGTTACAGTTACAGCAGAGACTAATTTGACCATGATAAGCTGCCAAATCCTGTGTGTAATCTCACACACAGTCAGTAGAGGGAGCCCTTTGCTACTACACATATTCAAAAGGCTACTAAATGCATTTTGCTCTCATTACACATTCTTCTTTAGTGAAATCTTGATGGTTGCATCTACTTTTCTGAGTTTACTTCTTTCTCTTTATCTCTTTTTGTCCTGTGATTTGGAATTGGATAGTATCATGTGGATGGCTGTATAATAACTAATACTAAGCATACAAACCAGCTCTACTCAAGTCTAGACATGACAGAGTTATGAAGCCTACAGGTGCAAACAAGATTGAGGTAAATGGGGTGTCTAATGTACTTGGCAGCAAGCCCCTCCAATAGCAGGACACCATATTGTCTGTAGTTTCTTTGGTCTTTCTTTCTTAATAAAGCTCAAATTCTTTGAGAGAGTGTTTATAACACGCAACAGAAATACAGTCACTTGTAGTAAACAGCGACAGCAATACATTTGAGGTTTAGCTTTGTTACACTCTGACATGTGCTCCAACATGCTCTGTCCTTTAATGACTAAACTCTACAATAACAGACTGTGTTATCATCATCTAAAAGCAACTCTTGAATACTCTGTCTGATCCCGTCCAACAATCTCCTGTAAGAAAAGAAAGTCAAGAGAGAGATGAGAGAACAGAACTGATACTACTACACATGCTTAAAAGAGAAAGATGAAAGCGCAAAGTCACAAAATAATATCAGCTATAAAGAAAATGTAGCACAAAGGTTCCATGAAGGCTGTTAAAATGGGGAATTAAATATATTAGAGTATTCAATGTATCATTATCAATATAATCCTAAATCCAGTCAAACGAGTGCTTCATTATCATGTAAGAACATGCACAGAATCCAAAGAAGAACTGAACTGAAGCCGAGTCACACCTACTTAAAACCCACAGCATATCATGAGGAGGATGTGAGAACTCATCATGTTTAAACATGGTAAAATTAATTTTTTATTACTAAGGCCACAAGCATCAGCACAATAAGAACAATTATTCATGACGTCTGAGTGTTAAATTATGCAACATCATGCATATAAAAGCAGCCACAAGCAGATACACAAACAAACAACACTGACTCATTGGTTTTCCACCAGCAGACAAAGAGAGTTGTCAATAACACTCGTATCTTACCATATCTGAAGCTCGGTGTGTGCTAAGTGTCACATCGGTATAACTGACCTGATCCTCAGTATTCTGAGCTGTTTAACAATCAATTTAGAAATTTAGTTGGCACTACTTGCAAAAAAAAAAGAAAAGAAAAAAAAAGGAAATTAAAAGATACATTGCAAACAGTCGCTAATACTTGCCTTCTTGTTTCACTCGTTTGTAGTTTTTACAGTAACAATACATCAACACAACCCCCGCTATGGCCACTAGCAGCAGTACAACAATGACTGTGAGAAATAAATGCTGACTGGGTCCTGCAATGCATAAGACAACAACAGCCATTATTGTAAGCAAGCATAAAAATGATGAGTATAAATATACAAAGAGATCGAGCAACTTAACTGGACACAGGTGAAAACAATGGGTAACTATGGAAACCATAGTTTCATAGTTTCAAATCAGCACCTACACTATGGAAACAAATAAATATAGCCTAGCTAAATAAACTCAAGAAACTCAAACTCAGAAATAACTGAAATAGAAAAACTTCAAAATCTCAGAACAGAAATGATAAAACTTGGTAGTGACAATAAGAATATCCATAAAATGTATGTTATGTAATGAAGAAAATGTCTCTCAAATGCATTACACAGCACATGCACCAAATAGTGTGTGATTATTAAAATGCTTGAATGTGTACATTGCATGTTAATGTGAGTTCACGTACAAGATGCAGAGTTTGTTGAATGTTGACACACCTGGACACGTGTGACAGAGATCAGTGATGTTGAGGTGTTTAGTCTGGTTGGTGAATGAATAAGACACCACACAGCTGTAGGAATCATCCAGACACTGAATCTCCAGAGGTAGAGAGAGACTGATGCTGAGATCAGACACACTGATGCTGGACAATAAACTGTTTCCTTTGTACCAGGAGAGAGTCACATGACTCACATTCACAACTGAACACAGCAGTGAACAATTATAGTTTGATGAACTTTCTGATACTGAAGGTTTTTGTGGAGAATCACTGATGACAGGAACAGTTAAAAGAGCTAAAAATTGAAGAAAAAAACATCTTTTTAGGAAGAATCAGACACTATGTAAAGATGCTCAATATAAAAATAGCAACGCATCTTCAGATGCTCTAAAACGAATGAGGCATGAACAATGGCAACTTGACTGAAGTTTTTGAAATACAATTTAATAATAAAACATTCACTGCAAAAATTCTTCTTAATAATTCCTGACACTAACAGCCTTCAATCATCCACATACTAGACCACAATAAAGAAAATACAATTTACTCACCATAGACAGCAACATTGAAATTCTTGTATATGATGTCTTTATTCATGATCTGTAGTTTATAAAGTCCAGAGTGTAATCTGTTGATGTTTGTGATGGTCAGAGATCCTGTCTGCTCATCTATCTGTAGTCTGTCTCTGAATCTCTCATCATTCTCACTATCATAAACAGAGATGATCCCTTTATAGATTTCAACTATAACAGTATCTGAACCTTTGAGTCTAAATGTCCACACTATCAGACGATGTGTCTGTATTTCAATAACATCAGTGTTTAGAGTGACCGAATCTCCCTCCATCACTGATATTGTCTCCGTTTCATCTGTATAAACAGAAACGCCTGGAAGAAAAGAGTCAACACAACAGTCACAGATTATCACCTCAGATATCTTTCGGAGTTTATTTGGAAAAAGACACCACTATAATTTCTTAAATATAGTATAGTTTAAACAAAGTTTAAACAACTTATAGTTTAAACAAAGTACATAAAAGCTAAAGGTACAACAAAAAAGCTGCACTCTAATGAATAACATAGTAAATCATTTTACCATTTACTGTTGAGCTGGGTGGCTGAGGCTGCTGCTGTGTCAACTTTAAAACTACGAAACATTTAACAGTTTAATGAAACTGACAAAAAAATTACATGAATAAACTGTGAATTATGATACAAGACCATGCAAAACTACAATACTAAGCCTAACCCTAACTAAATAACAAAAATGCATAACTTACCTCCTAAAAGCCATAAGCAAACAGATGCGTAAACCATCTTCTCCAACAGTTCAACCAGTTTATAGTCTATGCATAAAACGCAACATTATGCAGTTGTGTTTGGGGCGCTGAAAACGGTTGTTTATTTCGTTGCAAAGAGTGCTCATTTAAATTAAAAACACTTTATTTTACAGGCAACTCTTAGCGAACCGTTAGATGAGAGTTATTATGCTCCATCCAACATCTCTAGAAATGTGACCGTGACGCCCCTGCTTGCAGTGTTGGCAGACTGGGCAAGTTCCGCCCCCAATTTTGATCGGGTTGGACCAGAGAAAAATGCACTGTGGGGCTGTTTGTTGTTGTTGTTGTTGTTGTTTTAATAACTGGCCGGTTTTTAACACGAAGCCTACAATAAATAAAGTAGGCTATCAACGAAAAATGTGTAGTGCAGACAGCAATGTATTTTCCTCCAGATGCCGGGCTTGATCAGTTTTGACTGTGCAAAGTTCTGCATTATGTTCTACAATATGTAAAAGTTAAAGAAGTTAAAGCGCAACACAAAGGTAAATGCAAATTTGTTGTTGTTGTCGGATGATCGTACATTATGTATCAATGTATGACACATTGTTGGCTGGCACGAACGTGTGTGAAATGCCTGCTAATTATGTTGCTTATAGGCTATTAGGCACTTTTTGCACTTAAATTGGTTTATTCTTACTGTTGACATTGAGAATGATGCATGTGTTTTTCCGAGGGTTAAAGTAGGCTTGCTGTTTTGACAATTTCTACATGGACATTTTAGTCGTGGTTGCTAATTCTCTATAATGTATTTGCCCCTGTTTTTCCTGGAAATCGATTTATTTTTATTTATTTTATCATCATTATTTTAAGAAGATAAAAATGGTACTTACAAACATTGACATGCAGTAAAATTCTATCACATCATTATGGCAATTAAAGTCACCATGCATGAAAACAAAATGGAAGTTTGTTGGCTTTTAGTATGAATATATGCACATGCGGGCAAAATGAGTCACAATGAGCACATTTTCAAAAGAGTTATTATTATTTTCACATTCTTTAAAACCTTAAAAATTATGTAGGCAAAGTAAATTTTGAGATTTTTTTTTAAGGTAAGGTCATGGGTAAGGTTTTTTGAATGTTCCAAAAGAAAATCACCTAACAACCATTCCTTAAAATTCCTGGTAATAACACCAAATTTGGTACAAGCCAAATCAAAACCTTTTAACTGGCTCTGCGCCAACAGAAGTGTGAAAGAACATTTGCCATTTGCCAGAATTTGCCAGTTGATCATGTAATGCACGGAACTTTCTAATCACACCGATGTGATCGTACACTTCAGGAATCATGCAGCCTAGACTGATCACACCGGTGTGATCGTATGTGTCAAAGGGTCAATGAAACACACAGCCTATATTAAGATGTACTGTACCAGATCTAATAAAAGGGTCTTCAACTCGGGGTCTGAAACAGTACCTCAGGTGGTCTGCCAATTAATGTTTGATCACATATAATTTTTTGTTAAAAAAAATAAAACATGGGTAAAAAACATCACAAAGTCTAATTTAAATATAAGAACAAAAGCAAGAGCACCCTCAAATGATTCTGTAATATAATATTATTGGCGAAACAGGTTTGGCAAACACTCCATTGCGCTCTGGACAATGTGAAATGTTCTGATTTACAGCGTGTTTTTTTCAGCAGTGAGAAATGCAGCCAATCACAGACATGTTTGTTGTTTCTCTTGAATGTAATGTCCAATCAGAGGTGTTTAAATTTGAATTCAATCCTCTCATTGTTAAAAATGCCAGTTTTTGTTCAGTGCTAAGTTCTCTTTCTAATCCTCTCATCATTAACAAAGAAAGACACAATGTAAGAGAATCATTATGCAGTAGACAACTTTATTGAGTTTAATGGAACATTGTGAGATCATGAACTGAGTTGAGTAACAGATTTTAGTGATTGTAAAATGAGCGATCTTTTGCACTTTCAAGGCGATATAGTTTTAATCCATTGAAAAAAAAAACTATTGTTTTTATGCTGGTAAGAGGACCGATGGCCAATTGTACTCTGAAAGTTTTGGAATGCATTCATATAAAAGCAGGATTTACTCTTGTGATGCATTTACTCGTGTGTTCGTGATGCAGCATGTCAGATCACATAGGTATGGCATGTATTTTGTGGATGTTTGCTAACATTCGATTCCAAATGAGTTTATAGCCTGTTGCACGGTTAACATGGCTAAAGCTACACACTGTTCGAGAGACTAAATAAGAATGTGTTTATTCCTTTGTGTTCAGTAAAACAAAGAAACTTATACAAGTTTGGAACAACTTGAGAGTGAGTAAATGATTTGTTCCACAAGCACCATGGAGAATCAAGCAGAGAAAATCACAATTTTAATGGACAAGGGAAAAGTACTCTTCTCAGAAAATGTAAAAATAAAGATACTTTTATATGTTTAATTGCTATTTGGAGTATTGGGATCATTAGACATTGGCTTAATCAACGAAATTTTGTGAAAACCTTGATTTACATTTTTCATTTCCGCATGTAGCTCACATCTGCCGGTAGCACGTATTTAGGCCAGGCGCATTCTGACTCATTTTGCCAGCACAGGTCACATATTTTAGCCTTACCTTAATGTATAAGCTAGTGTGCTCCAGAACAATGACAAAATTCCCATAGAAGATATAAGCATTCAAAACGTAGTCTCTCTCACTTCCGCCAATATGGATTAATGATTTGGATGACATCACTCTGCACTTCAGCTTCACATCAGATTTTCTGTCCAATCAAATACTGTCTAGAATCTAAAGCGTCCCGCCCCCTTACATTATAAATTAATGCTGAAGCTGTGGATGAAATTGGTCACATGTTCACCCATTTACTATTTTCTATATGGTGAACGGCACAGTGCACTGTTTAGGGGATAGGGAACAGTGTAATAGTAAATAAGACAGTGTAAATATGCATTCCATTGTTTCGCGATTCGACAAGCGAGTATAACATTTCATAACGTAACGCTGCAGTCCATCTAATACCATGATAGCAGTGGCTGAATGAACGCAAGATGCAGTGCACTGTAAAAATTGTTGATTTACTTTAAAGTTACCCGGTTGCCTTGAAATGTTAAGTTAATTGAAATTAAAAAAATTTAGTTAATATAATGAAGGAAATTGGTTTAATTAACAGAAACTCAAAATATTATGTTATCTGAACCACATTAATTACCTAAGATGATTTGACAAAAGAATTTTTTTTTTTTTTTTTTTTTTTTTTTTTTTTACAGTGGAGTGGAATGAAAAAAAAAAAAAAAAAAACATGCAGGTCATATTCCACATGAAGGATGAAGATCATGACCTGCAAAGCCGATTTAGCTCCATAACATAAACATTGTTGTATTTATATTTTCAACATTAGTTTGCAGTAAGGCTGTTTACTCTGATGTTAATGTTGAGGGACAATCTGCCCTGCAACGAAAACCACCAACCCACCCACCCACACACACATATGCATGTACCCTATACAATCAATAGCTTTAAAACCACAGAACATCTCACTCTGACTCAGTAACTTAGTTGGAAATTCTCAAAGTGCATGAAAGCATGTTTATTTGATTGCTGTAAACAAACAAACAAAAAATACACAGTATCTTCAAGAAATGTGCAATACAAAATGCTCAAAACTGAGAAATTATGCATTGCAGTGTATTTACATTTACAATTTGAATTTAATCACATTTATTCCACTTTATTTGTAATTTACATTTGTGATGTTCAACTGTTTCATACTAAGAAAGTCAATGGGATCCAAAACTACTTTGACCCCCTTTGACTTTAATTGTACGGACAAAAACACAGAGACGTTTATAAAAATATCTTCTTAGAAAGAAAGTCATACAAGTTTATAACGGTTCATTTTGAGTGAACTATACCTGTAAGAGAATGGAAAAAAATGTCTGTGTGTGTGACTGACATTTCCTCCATCTCTCACTTACACAAACCACATCCTTTGAAACTCTTGTTAATTCACGAAAAACCAAGAAAAACCATAATCCTATCACATTCTCAAAAAATGTTGTCTTTATAAAAACATATACAACAATACATTATACCTTTATTTTTTTCCTAAAACCATTTAAGCCAACATTAAACAAAATAAAAACAATAAGTAAAATACATAATTAGTCAATTTCATATTGTAGAAGAAAGAACATCTGGTTTTTCATGCATTTAACATTAAAATATTGAAATAATAAATAATATAAACCATTTAATATTAATAACAGGTTAGATTATATAATAATCCTTTCAGAAATATGTTTTAATATATTTTGAGTAAGACAAAACAAGCAACAAAATAAACTAAACTTCAGGTCAAATACTGAATAGACACCATGAGAATTGATAAACATAAATGAAAACGGCATGAGGTCAATCCATGCTACAAATGCTGAGTTCAGAGTCAAGAGGGCCCTCCTTTGCTGTCTCTAAAAATGTGCAAAAAAACATGTTTATCAGCCAGTTATTGCAGTTAGTTGGAGTGACAGTCACACAAGGTCAACCCTTCAGCTATATGAAATAAAAAAATAACCAACCGTTTATGCAAATAACTTTTATGATTTGAATGAAATGTTAATTTCCCAGGCTGATAACAATTAAAAAGTCTGTTATTATGCAAAGTATGGGCAAAACAACCATGAAAAATGAAAAGAAAAAATTCCATTCATTTATGTCATAAAATCTAAACGTACAATCTAAACTTATTCCAACTGCAATTTCTCTACAAGACATACGCACAGATAAAAATTCATAAATGAACAATGAAAATGTGCATCACAATTAATTATACTTTAACGACTAATATATGGTGCACAAATTGTATTCAAAAATCATGCATTCAAATCACATCAAAAATTGAAACACCAGGATTTTTTATATTTAGCTACTGAAAGCTTTTAAAGACTCGCACGTTTACAAGCTCAGACATGTCGACCTACAAGACAAAAACAGCCCTTATGGAAACTAACCACAATTTTAATTAAGTAACCACATAATTCCACCATATCTGCAGAAAAACGATGTACAGTATATGTTGATATACACAGTAGCTAAACTTTTACCATGACATTTGTTGTCAAATGTCATTTCAATGTCAAATGTTTCATTTGTTGTTCAATGATAATGAATTTTGTGAATATTTTATTTATAATGACAAAAGCAGTGTAGTTGTCAAGACTGCACCGGTCCTCTCTCACTGCTACGCTCCCTCACTCACACACTCTGGACTACATTTCCCAGCATCCCTCCTGGTTCTCACCTGCACTCATTCAGCCATCATCCACTCCTGTAACCAATCTTCACCTCATCTAGACACACATATAAGCACACACCTCGCCTGCCCTCACTGCCTGGTCTCAAGGCTCCAATGGGTTTCCAGCTTTTTTTTTTCTTTTTTCTTTTTTTTTCTTCTCCCTCTCCTTTCTCTCTTCTCCTTTCCCCCTCCCTCCCTCCCTCCCTCCCTCCCTCCTTCCTCTTCTCTTCTCTCTCTACTCCTTCATGTTTCCAGCTAGGGATTGAGAAATGAAGCCTCTTATCTCTAGTTGTTTCAGGAAAAATTTTCCATTTACTGATAATAAAATTAACATATTAACATGTTGCAATAAATTCAATGTAATAATAATAACTAAATGATTATCTAATTATTCTATATTCTTTATACTGCTTATATGGCAGAATATATGGTCATGTAGTAGACTTGAACTTCCATAAACCTGTAGAGTATAGTGGTCTGGGTGAAGCAATCACGTGACTGGAAAGAAAGAGAGGCTTCGTTTTTCGTTGATCACCTGTTTCTCTGAAAACAATACACACTTTGAAACTTCAGTGTCACATAATCTCCAGCGTCTCCAGTTCGTCTCCCTGTGTATTATAAGATTAGATTACCGCCATCAAGTCGAGGTGTGCGTGCATCCTCATGTCATCTCTCTCCTCATCCATGATCTCCACCATCAACGGCAAAAACAGTAAACTCTATTCCCATCCTGTTATCTTCACAAGCTACTGTATTACTTAGGCTAACTGTTTCACCATCTGCTGCAATAAAGTAGGTCTGAGTCTGATATCTCGTTTATAGTCATATAATTTATAATGTCAACAGAATATAAGCGTTACTCACTCACCCGCTGACTGCAAAACAAACAGGAACTATAATAACCGCTTATTATCATGTGATAGAAGAGACCAATGAAAAAGGAAAATAGGTAAAAAGAAAACAACCCTCGTATGTTATCCAGCCGCAGCTGATGTTCAACACACTTATTAATTTCAGGAGGAGCATTAATATAGCCTAATCATGCCCAAGTGTTTGGGTCATCGGTCTGACTTTTTGTTGTCCTAATATTACATTGTAGGGTAGACCAGGTACAGTTGGTTATAGGGTACAGTTGAAACACCTTAAATAACTTGCGTTCTCAACAAGTCTGATCTGTGAAATTTTCTTAGCACATGCATATTAGCGCCCTCTTCAATCGTGTGAAATTTTAAGTACATGCGCTTCTCCAGTCCGAAGATATTGGCGAAAGTTTTTTTCTAAGGTAATTTTTTCACTTCACCACGTCGCTTCCACATTGAATAGCTTCTCATCCTTACATGACTGTTAAAGTTAACTTACATTTTCGTAAACCTTATTTTGTGCTCTAAACACTGACATATTGCATGACTGTGTGTCATACAAGGTCATCGTAAAATCTAGAGAAATGTTTGTGGTGGTCAGCGGGGTACAGTTGAGACACATACCCACACCATAGAATCCTATTGTGGCCCATGCAGTTTAGTTGCACGATGTAAGATCTATTAAGATCTATTAATATATTAAAATTAATAGATTTCATCTGTTTTATTATTGCTGTTTGCAATTGTTCAATGTTTTTCAAAAAGTTTTGTTTTGTTTGTTTACAGGTCTGATCAACTCTCTCAAAAACACATTTTCTCATCAGATTTTTTTTAGTTATGTGCTGTCTTACTGAACTTTACCAGATAAACGAAGCTTTTCGAAACTTTGAATTAATTGAATCAATTGCTTCGGAAAATGATTCACTGTTTCGAAGAGTTCGAAACGCGTCACGCTGGTGACCCCTGCTGGTCAAAACAGTGAACATGCAACAAAAACTCAGACCATACTGAAAGTATAATGTATTCAGTGTAATTTACAAATCACCTAATAATTTGAAATGTCTGTATAAAAGGCTTTATAGGCATAACCATTGAAATTTAAACAGTTTTCGAAACAAGATAGACTAAAAAAAAAAACTCGTTTACTGAAATCACGTGACTTTTGCAGTTTGATACACGCTCCGCATCACTGGTTCAAAACGTTTCGAAACAAATAGTGTTTTGAAACGGCAATTTGAATTTGCTAGTTTTTAGAGGTCCTCAAATCTAACCACAGGCGCATTAAATAGATGTGTTAAAGGATTAGTTCACTTCAGAATTAAATTAAAAGTAATTTTCTGATTGTATTTTATGTATTAACATTACTTAATTTATTTTTATTATTATTATTATTTATTTTACTTTATGTATTTATTTATTTATTATTTTTCTTCTCTACTCTTAAGTCTACCAGGGGGTGGGATGGGTTTTAAATTTGGACAGTTGCTTTTTGTTTTTATACTGCTGTTCACAGAAGAAAATTCAATAAACAGTTGTTAACAAAAAAAAGTAATTTTCTGATAATTTACTCACCCAATGTCATCCAAGATGTTTGTCTTTCTTTCTTCAGTCGAATGAGATTATACAAAAAAGTATACATTTTGTAGTTAGTGAATAAATCTTTTGAATAAAATGAGTCTGAAGATGAACAAATACTTCACAGTGATCAACATGGTGGCATTTTATCCTCTTTAAAGCAATGATTTATTGTTGAAGCAAATACGCTAAAAGCATACAGATGAGATCTCAGGAGAGAAGTACAAGTGTCATAAGTCACAAGTGATGTAGCGAGTACTCCAAGATAGCAAACAAGTTAAATATAGATAAGGGTCTTACTCGCCTTTCGCCCTCTTTTAATTTGTCTAGAAATACTTTTAAACTTGCACAAAACAAGAAAATAAAGCAAGGGTGATACATAAACATGATATGAATCAGAAACTAGTTGAAGCATAATGCAATAATCAATAGACAATCAAACATGAAAGAAATGATAATGGAAATGAACAAGTATAAGCACACTAAATTATATAAAAAAGAGGGTATTAAATGCATAATAAAATAACAGTACTTGTTGTGTATTTTCTCATTCATCTCAACTCTTTAATTTAGTAAATATCTTAAAAATCTTTAAGTCATATTGTAATCACTGTGAACATGTGAAGTTCCTCTGATGTTGCTGAGGATCAGTAGTTTAAAGTCCAGTGTGTTCAGATCTGATGTTTCTGAAGGTCAGAGATCCAGTTTGACTGTCCATCTGGAGTCTGGTTTTGAATTTCACATTACTGTTATGAATATTAATGAGGAGATGATCAGTGGTGTCAGATCTGAAGACGGTAGATGACCTCTGTGTATTCTGACAGCCTTTTCTGATCTACAAACACAAACACATGAAGAATTTAAGTGTCTTTAACATCAGGTGCTGTTTCTAATATTCCAAACTGAAATATAATTTATTTTATGTTAGTCCTATATAATACATTTAACTATTAAAATGTTCTGCAATCCAATTTAGGCTCTAGTTGTCAAACTAACTTGCATAAAAAGTGTTTTTGGTCTTGTCAGTTTGTAATAATAGTAATACTTGCCCTCTGTTTTTTCTTGGCTGTATTTCCGGCAGCAACAGTAAAACACACATGCAGAAATGAGCAGCAGCAGCAGCAGCACACTAACTACTGTTATAATGAGCATGAAATATAAAAGCTGGGTATACATTCCTGTAATAAAGTGAAAATTGTAAATTCAGTCAGACTTCATATACAGTGTGAACTGCACATTTAGAAAGAAAATATGTTGAAAATGTTGCTGCTGACGTACTTGAACAATACCAACAGAGTTCAGAGATATCCAGATGTTGAGTCTGGTTTCTGATGGGATTGTTGATCACACAGCTGTAGGTGTTTTTATCCTGATATTCCACCTCCAGAGGTAGAGAGAGACTGATGCTGAGATCAGACACACTGATGCTGGACAATAAACTGTTTCCTTTGTACCAGGAGAGAGTCACATGACCCACATTCACAGCTGAACATGATGGAGTATTTTATCCATCCTATAGAAAACAATTGTAGAATTAGTTTGCTTACTATAAAAGCTAGAAGTGTTGTGAGGCCCTCTTGGCCTTTGTAACTGTAAGGGTCAAACAAGTTTACTTGAATAAAATTTGTTGGTAATTTTCCACCAGACAACAGGTGGCTGTGAAATGAACAAGACCATCAGTAAAGGGTGTCACGTGAAGGCCTCTTGCCTCCGGGGAGTGTTGACTGTTTTGATACAATGTTTCATTTGGCCAATGGGAAAAGAGTTGACCATCAATTGGCAGAAGGCCATGAGAAATGAAGTCAAAAGATGTACAGTAGCTGGAAGCTGGTCACCCTTACTAAGAAAATTCTCTTACATAAGCAACACCTGCAATTATATTAGTGAAGTGTCTATGGCAGAAAGGTCGGGGAGTACATGGGAAGGAGGTGTGAGGGGAGAGCACGTGTAAGTGAGAATATGGGAAAATGTAAGAGCGAATATTACCAGCCAATGATATTAATTTGGTGTGTTTTTAAGAGATAAGAAAAATCTATAAACTGTGCCCCAGCTAAGGGAGCCTCAGATGCGGAGCTGGCATCTCACTTTGTTGCTTGACAATAAAGTTAAATACTTCTGAGACCTGGAACTTTGACTCTGTGAGTTTTCTGAGACCTGAAACTTCAACTCTGCGAGTTTTTCTTCGAGACCAGATCTGAAGGGACAAAGAAACATCTTATTTTTTTATATTATATTATATTTTTACAGTGTAGACACTATAAATCTAGTATCATTTCTTAGATTTATTATTTATGAAGTATCTGAAGATTTTTAATAATTGCAGATCAATAAATGGAAAAATATGCACAGATGTGTCACATTAACTTCAAGATATTAAAGAAGAGAATCTGAAGCGTTTATTTTCAAAGTTATAATGGATTTCTAAAAATCCATTATAAAAAAGAAAAATCGTAAAAGAGTAACACAGAAAGGCAGGTTTCCTGACACAATTCCTTTTAGATTCTCTCCTTACAAACAGTACCAAATTAAAATAATTCAATTATTTTTATAAATTAAACAATTAAAATATGACATAAAATAACAATTCATTGTGCAGTAAATAACAATTATCATAAGACATATTTTTCTTTGCCGAACACTAAACTACATCAGAGAACAAGTACAAATTTATTCACTTTACTCACCATACACAGTAACACTGAATCTCTTGTATGAAGTTCCTCTGTCACTGCGGATCTGTAGTTTATAAAATCCAGAGTGTTCAGATCTGATGTTTCTGATGGTCAGAGATCCAGTTTGACTGTCTATCTGGAGTCTGTCTCCGAATATCTCATTACTGTTATACATATCATTGATCTGCTTATATATTTCAGCTATACGAGTCTCTTGAGGTCCAAACATCCACAGTATCTGATCATCTCTCTGTATTTCAGTAAGATCAGTGTTTAGAGTGACAGAATCTCCCTCCATCACTGACACTGACTTCACTGCATCTGTACCCACTGAACAAATTACGTCCAGAAGATGTCTTTTTGAGGTCTTGGCTCAGGTTGAAAAGACATCCACTGAGGGGCCAGAATGAAAGTTTTTATGATGTCTTTTTTTGACGTCTTCTGAACATCCAATATAGACAAACAAGCAGAATCGCCAAAGGAGAAAATCACAATTTTTAAGCGACCATCATGGAGATGAGTGTTTGCTTTAGTTGAGCTCTTGACCCTTGACTATTTAATATTAGATTTTGTTTGGGCAGTTGTAACTGAGTTGTAACAGCCAGACAAGCAAAGAGAAAAGATGATCAGGTGTTGGTTATGTTTTCACGTAATCATTATTTGATCTGAATCACTGAACTCATTTAGAGCCCAATCTCTGAGTTAGATTTACATTATTGATTACAGCAGAACTGTGATTCTACAGCACAAGATCAGCTTTTACAATATAATCTGAAGGATTTCACATAAGGTGTTCTGATAAAAAAAAAAAAAAAAAAAAAAAAAAAAAAATCTTTTAGGCACACACATACGTCAAGAACTATAAATGAGTTCGGTGATTCAGATCAAATAATGATTATGTGAAAACATAACCAACACCACCTGATCATCTTTTAACTTTGCTTGTCTGACTGTTACAACTCAGTTACAACTGTCCAAACAAAATCGAATATTAAATAGTCAAGGGTCAAGAGCTAAACTAAAGCAAACACTCATCTCCATGATGGTCGCTTAAAATTTGTGATTTTCTCCTTTGGCGATTCTGCTTGTTTGTCTATATTGGATGTTCAGAAGATGTCAAAAAAAGATGTCATAAAAACTTTAATTCTGGCCCCTCAGTGGACGCCTTTTCAACCTGAGCCAAGATCTCAAAAAGAAATAATTTGTTCAGTGGGTATCACCAAACACACCTGAAAATATAATATTTCCAGGCAAAGACTTTATAGAATCTCATTTCCTGGAGTTTAATCATAAAAGGTAAAGCATGCATTTTTATCTCTTGTGGAAATGAATTTGTGTTCAAATAAATGCTCCACATTTGCTGATTAAAAGTATGAAGAGTTTCTCACCGCTCAGGACAAACAGGATCAGAGCGCACAGATGAGAGGACATTGTGACAGAAACAAACGTCCAGACGAGAGTCACTTCAGACACAGAAGAGCGACTTCCTGATTAGAAAGTTCAGCTATTTCTCAAGTCTAGATTACTAAACGAAAAGCCAACGGGTTTTAATCATCTTTGATCTCAGTCTGCACTCTGCTGACTAAGTTTAATGTATTCTTTATCTTCCTCTTAATATTTCAGAAACTCAGACAAAAAATTGTTCTTTCACAACATCATTCTGAATGGAAAAACTCTTATTTCAGTTTATTTCTGAGTCTATAAGAGGTTCTTAGCAGGTTTGGTTGTGGTTGTGAGAATAAAAGGCACATCTCACTCTCATGAACAAAAATACACATCGTCTAACATCAGCTGAACATCCGGCCAGAACATTAAACCACATGCGTTCAGTTTAGACGCTGCATTTACTGACCTCAATAACACAAAATGATGACAAAACATGCTGTTTAACATGTGCTGGAGCAAACAACTTCATGATTAGTCTCTTTCAAATGTCTTCTTTACGCAATAAGTGGTTGGAATAAAACAGGTTCATCTTCTAAATGAGAAAATATTGGCTAAACTTTAAATAACTTTCAATTAAAACACCATAAAACACCCACATGAGAAATCAAAGGTTTATTGAGTTAATTTTATGTCTATGACACAGTTTAAGTACAATTTTAGTAGGCACATACATCTAATGGCACCAAATTACATGATGAACATGTTTAATTTCATTATATCAAATGCATTTTACACTTTTATGATAATGTATAAATCTTTTAACCTAAAACCCTTGTTAAACTGCATGATGTTTTTGGTGAAGTCAGTGTTGAATGAGGATGATCAGTGTGTCAGATCTGAAGACGGTAGATGATCTCTGTGTATTCTGACAGCCTTTTCTGATCTACAAACACAAATATGGAGATTTTCAGTGTTTTTAACATCAGGTGCTGCTTTCTGACATTTCACACTGATCTCATATATTATAAATTATTATACGCATACTTTCATTTTAAGACTTAAAATGTAAAAAATTAAATTTTGGATTTTTATTGTGAAACTAATTTGCATATAAAGAGTATTTTTTTGTTCTGTCAGTTGTAGTAATACTTGCCCTCTGGTTTTTCTGGGCTGCATTTCTTCCAGCAACAGTAAAACACACATGCAGAAATGAGCAGCAGCACACAAACTACTGTTATAATGCGCACGAAATTTAATGAATACGCTGTAATTTCTGTAATAAACAAAGAGAAAATTATTGATCCTTTCAGTCGGACTTCATCTAGAAAGTATGAACTGTGCATTTAAAAATATTAAAAAATATGTTAAAAGTGTTGCTGTTGACGTACCTGGACACGTCTGACAGAGATCAGTGATGTTGAGGTGTTTAGTCCGGTTGGTGAATGAATAAGACACCACACAGCTGTAGGAATCATCCAGACACTGAATCTCCAGAGGTAGAGAGAGACTGATGCTGAGATCAGACACACTGATGCTGGACAATAAACTGTTTCCTTTGTACCAGGAGAGAGTCACATGACCCACATTCACAGCTGAACACACCAATGAACAATTATAGTTTGATGAACTTTCTGATACTGAAGGGTATTTTAGTGAACCACTGATGACAGGAACAGAAGACCTAAGAAACATGAAAAAAAAAAACATTATTTTAGGATGAATCAGGTAATGAACAAAAAAGAGTAGCTGGCCACACACTGAATTCAATGAAGACTGGAAAAAATGAGGCATAATCTATGGCAAATTGATGCAGAGGTTTTTGATATAAAATAATAAAAATTATTTTAAATTGACCAAAAATTCTTCTTAAGCGATGCTTATTCCTGACACTAACATACTTCAATCATTCACATATTAGAACACAATAAAGAAATTATGATTTACTCACCATAGACAGCAATATTGAAACTCTTGTGTTTGATGTCTTTATTCATGATCTGTAGTTTATAAAGTCCAGAGTGTAATCTGTTGATGTTTGTGATGGTCAGAGATCCTGTCTGCTCATCTATCTGTAGTCTGTCTCTGAATCTCTCATTATTCTTTTTATAATCATATGTACAGATGATCTGTTATAGATTTCAGCCAGAGGTGGGTAATCCAGGGGTCAGAAAGTAAAAGTCCTGCCATATTTTTAATCCACCCACTGAAGCATTAATGAGATAAATAAGTGATTAATTGAGTGATGATTGAGCATTATTGAAGACACCTGATGATAACAAGCAGAATCACCAAAGGAGAAAAATCACATTTTTTAAGTTACCATCATCGAGGTCAGGGTTTGTTTTAGTTGAGCTCTTGACCCTTGACTTTTTAATATTAGATTTTGTTTGGGCAGTTTTAACTGCATTAAAACCAACCAGAAAAGCAAAGTTAAAAGATGATCAGGTGTTGGTTATGTTTTCACATAATCATTATTTGATCTGAATCACTGAACTCATTTAGAGCCCAATCTCTGAGTTAGATTTACATTATTGATTACAGCAGCACTGTGATTCTACAGCAGAAGATTAGCTTATACAATACAGAATTTTCTTTAAAAAAAGTTGTCTTTATCACAAAAAATATATATATATTTTAGGCACACACAGACATCAAGAATCAGCCTGTGAATCTCAACAACGGTGAAAAGCAACATATTCTGATCAACAGATCAACTCTGAACATTAGAAAACAAGCTACTAAAAAGTCACAGAAAAACAGCAAAATTTTAATAGTGAGAATAAAGAAAATTACTAAGACAATTCAGCTCATAATTTATTCATGCAGCAATGCATGATGGGAGGCATGGATGAATTTTGATTGGTGGCTCCCAGAATGCATTGCAACATGCTTTATGATGGTCACCACTGTTGAGATTCACAGGATGATTCTTGATGTCTGTGTGTTTAAATGAGTGCTTTTTTTTTTTTTTTTTTATCATCATCAGAACTCTAAAAAAAAAAAAAATTGTATTGATAAAGCTGATCTTGTGCTGTAGAATGACAGTGCTGCTGTAATCAATAATGTAAATCTAACTCAGAGTTTGGGCTCTAAATGAGTTCAGTGATTCAGATCAAATAATGATTATGCAAAAACATAACCAACACCACCTGATCATCTTTTAACTTTGCTTTTCTGGTTGGTTTTAATACAGTTAAAACTGCCCAAACAAAGGGTGCTTTCACACCTGCCTCATTTAGTTCGGTTGAATCGTACCAGAGTTCGTTTCCCCCTTTGGTGCGGTTCGTTTGGGCAGGTGTGAAAGCAGCAATCGCACTCGGGTGCGCACTAAAAGCGGACCAAACAAGCGTACCGAGACCTGCTTGAAGAGGTGGTCTCGGTACGCTTTCAAACGAACTCTGGAGCGGTTCGCTTGAGATGTGAAAGCAATCCGACCCAGTTAACGGACCAACGAACCAAATGACATCATAATTCATAATGGAAAATGCGATATAAAAAGCGGTAGTGTCATTTTTTACCACAGATGTAAACCAACGAGCGCCTCTGTTGTGTAATTGCACTTCTCCGTGTGAGAATGCTGTCCCGACAAAGCCTTTTTCCTGCTCTGCTTCATTATAAAATGTAGCCTATATAGTCTCTCTCGACACGCTGACAGGTTGCCTACTACACAGCGCTGGGAAACCAGAGACAGACCGAGAGAGAGAAAGAGCGCGCGTTTGAATTTGCCGCAGTATTAATATGAATGTAGTATATAATTTAACAGCGGGAAAGACGGCTACATTTATAAAGTGTTTGCGTGTGTCTCGACAGTTTCAAATAAAGCCACAATAATCTCATGGAGCGAACTTGTCAATCATTATTTTGATGGATGACGCAAAGAAAACTCTGACCAATAAGAGGGCAGTTTTACTCGCATGTGACTTGCCTAAACGCATTTTGGTACGCTTTGAAATGTTGCCATGTGAAAGCGAACCAAACCAAGAAGAAAATGCAACATTGTAACAAATTTAGTCCCTGTTTCGGACCAAAACAAGCGATCCATAAGTGTGAAAACACCCAAAATCTAATATTAAACAGTCAAGGGTCAAGAGCTCAACTAAAACAAACCCTGACCTCGATGATGGTAACTTAAAAATCTTGATTTTCTCCTTTGATGATTCTGCTTGTTATCATCAGGTGTCTTCAATAATGCTCAATCATCACTCAATTAATCACTTAATTATCTCATTAATGCTTCAGTGGGTAGAATAAAAATATGGCAGGACTTTTACTCTTTGACCCCTGGATTACCCACCTCTGATTTCAGCTATACGAGTCTCTGAACTGTTCAGTCTAAATGTCCACACTATGAGATCATCTCTCAGTATTTCAGTAACATCAGTGTTTAGAGTGACAGAATCTCCTTCCATCACTGATATCATCTCTGTTTCATCAGAAACACCTGGAACAAAACAGTCAAAAACAACAAATCACAGATTATTGTTTTGTAAAATAACAAAAACAACAGCAACAACAAAAACTTTAATCACTGGAATTGTATTGTGATCATCTATAAGGATCATGATGATGTGAACTTAAAGTGTGCTCTTTGTTATGAATGGCCATTTTTAAAAGAGCACCTGTAGGATGCATTGCTGCTGATGATCTGTTTTTCAAGGTCAGAGGATTTCTCGAGGGCCTGATTAGATAAGATTAGATAGATAAGACTAGAGTCCTTTTCTTTCCTCTGACACTTTAGAAACATCCTGTAACAGTTCAAATTCATCTAGCTAGATAGATTGATATGGAATTGTGCAGTTCAAGTCAAAAATCTAGACATGTTTGATGAGTTTCATTATAAACTTTCAAAACAAAATTAATATAAATAAGAGTGAGCTGAGCTGTTACTGTATTTGTGAAAGGGGCCAATGACTGGTGTTGTGTTTTTATTATAAAATTATGTAAAACATTGCTGCTTAAAAACAAATAACTTTGCTCAGTTTTTACTGTAATAATATGGACAAAACAGATTTGGCAAAAACTCGTATTTGTGTATTTGCGTATTTGTGTTTGTGCTCTGGAGAACATCACATGTTTCTAATTATGTGTTTTTGGAGCGGTAAACAATGTAGACACTCACAGACATGTTTGTTGATCAGTAGGAAATCAGGGATGTCTAATTTAGTCAGAATACACTGACCTGTCAAAACACTGTGTTTCTTTGTCAGTGCAGAGTTGTGCACACTCGCAAATCCTATCATGACATGATGTAAGTAAGAGATTCATTGTGTAGTGTAGACAACGTCATTGATTATAACAGCGTTTTACTGATTATAATGGGAGCAGGTCTTTGCGTGCATTTTAGGCTATATAGTTAATTCAGAATTTGAATAAAAGTTTTGCTTTTTATGCTGCTAAGAGGACCACTGGCCAGTTACACACTTTCAGAAGTTTCAGAAGTGACATGCATGCGGGATTCTTTCTCAAAATTGCAATGATTGACAGACATAGTAATAAACATATGGACTGAAAAATATGACATGTCAAAATAGATACGCACTGAGCAAAGTAAATGCAGACTAATAGATTAATAGAAAAATATTTTTCTAAAAAATCAATATTTATCAATATTTTTGAAATTCAATTCCAATTATTTGTAAAAGTTATAATGTGTAAATACAGCATCCTCACTAATTTCAGAAGAACCAACAGTATCTGATTCTGGACCAGGTCTGCCCATAACTATAACTCACTGACCTGCCTGTGTTCACAGTGCAAGATGAGTGGGAGAGAGGAATGGGGATCAATTGAGAGATGGTATTAACATTAAGGTGCATGACATCTTACGCACATGCCGCTGTGCTTAGGGGCACATCTGAACATCCGGTTATCATTGGCATGTGCCAGCGGATGTGCAACTAAAAATTGTGACATTGTGTCGTGTGAAACTGACATTGTTGCGGAGCGTATGCTGTATGCTGTGGGACCTCCAATACACATGCCACTGTCTGCTGTGCATTATGTAGAGTAGATGGTCTATCATATGCACTTAACAGCAGAATGACATTTAATTATTAAGTTGCTTTCAAACATAGGGTTATTATTTTTTTCCTTCTTTTTTTACAACAACTATTAGGTTTCTTTATTTTTAATATGCCCCATGGCCCCTTGTGCATTTTATTGTTTATATTTATTAGTGTAATTAGTGTAATTTTCTTTATACATTTATATTTAAATACACATTGTAAATACACATTTGTTTTTATAACTCCACATTGACAGTTCAGCTGTGTCATTTGGAATTATAAAAGAATATATTTAGATTGGTGGCCACAACTGAAAAAAAAAAAAAAAAATTCTAATTAAAGTGGTACGAACTAGATATGTGCCACCAAATTGACATTTACCAATCAGGTATTACACACATTGTAAACTTGCCTTAGAGAAAATGCCACATCATTCTGAAATTAATGATCAAATCTGGCACCAACCATTCAGAAGTGGACCTTGACACTGCTCTTCACAAAGCGGTATAATGTAGGTCTGTAGACAGACTACTATTATTAAACTGGATGTCTATTATAATGTGGCTACAGCAAGTCAAATGCTTTATCAAAACATTCAGGCATCAAGAATGCATGTTCACATCATTAAAAAAAAAAGTTTTTTATTTCTTATTACATTTAATTCCAAAAATGTATTTGTGAAATATTAAAGTCATAGATGAGAACCACTAACCACCTAAAATTATATCTAATCTATATTTATTTAGATCAATATCAGACTGTGATTAGGCCTACTTGGTTTTTGCTACCATCTAACTGTTACAGTATAGACACCGGAGACAGATGTAGAAGCAGTTTGGGGTTTTATTGAGACAATCAGCAGAGCAACAGGTAAATGCAATGATGGATAAGATGAACTTGGAGATGAAAGAGAGGTAATACTGTCCTTTGTTTATGTTGCAGATGAAGGCGTTGGAGCTGGCAGACGGGAACACTCACACACACAGGTAGGTAGAGACACGAGGAGACCAGGAGACGATGGAGATGATGGAGAGTATGGAGACAGGTAAGTATCGTTTTGGGAGTCCTTGAGGTAAGCATACAACTTGTGTATAACGAACGAGACCGGACAATGTGTGTGTGTGAGTGTGGGGCTTAAGTAGTGAGGTGATCATGGTGATAATGAGTTGCAGGTGGCGGTGATCAGTACTCCGGTGATTGGGTGCGTGGGTAAGGGAGTGAGGTGGAACCTGATGTGTCTGTGACAGTACCCCCCTCCCACGGCCCGCTCCTGAGGGCCGAGGACCCCGACGTCGTGGTGGTCGTCCTCGAGGTCGTGGGGCAGGTCTGTCTGGGTGGTTGGTGTGGAAAGTCTGTAACAGAGTAGGATCAAGGATATCATTCTTGGGGACCCATGAGCGTTCCTCGGGGCCATAGCCTTCCCAATCCACCAGGTATTCTAAGAGACCACCACGGCGCCGGGAGTCCAGGATCTCTCGCACCACGTAAGCAGTTCCATCGTCCAGGATGAGTGGAAGGGGGGGCTCGGCGGCTGCCACGTCAGGTTCTGTGGAAGGAAGAACAGAAGGGTGGTGAGGTTTCAATAGTGACACGTGGAAAGTGGGATGAATTTTTTTGTACTGTGCAGGGAGTTGTAGTCTGTAGGTGACGGGGTTGATCTGTCGAAGGATGGTGAACGGGCCAATGAAGCGGGGACTCAGCTTCTTGCAGGGCAGGCGCATCCTGATGTCTCTGGTGGACAGCCAGACCTTCTGCCCCGGTTGGTAGGTTGGAGCTTGGGAGCGCCGAAGGTCGGCTGTCATCTTGCGCCTGCGCAGGGCTCTCTGCAGCTGGTGGTGAGCTGAGTCCCATACCCTCTCGCTCTCCCGGAACCAGTAGTCAACTGCAGGAACGTTGGAGGGTTCCCCGTCCCAGGGGAACAGTGGGGGTTGGAAACCGAGTACGCATTGGAAAGGTGTTAATCCAGTAGTGGCTTGACGGAGGGAGTTCTGGGCGTACTCGGCCCAACCCAGGTACTGGTTCCAGGAGTTCTGGTGGCCGTGACAGAAGGTACGCAGGAAGCGGCCGATCTCCTGGATCTTCCGTTCCGTCTGCCTGTTCGACTGAGGATGGTATCCAGACGATAGGCTGACGGTCACACCCAGGAGGGAGAAGAACGCCTTCCAGACTCGAGAGACGAATTGAGGTCCTCTGTCAGAGACTATATCTTCGGGGATTCCATAGTGACGAAAGACATGGTTGAACATTAATTCCGCTGTGTCCATGGCAGTCGGTAGACCTTCCAGGGGTATTAGACGGCAGGCTTTGGAGAAACGGTCCACGACGACCAGAATGCAGGTGTGACCATCAGACTCTGGGAGATCCGTGACGAAATCCACTCCCAGGTGTGACCAGGGTCTCTCAGGAACGGGCAGAGGATTGAGCTTGCCGGTTGGTAGATGGCATGGGCTCTTGGAGATGGCGCACTCCCTGCAGCCCTGCACGTACCTTCTGACGTCGCTGGCCATGTTGGGCCACCAGAAGCGCTGTTTAAGCAGCGAGAGGGTCTCATTGACCCCCGGGTGACCAGTGCCAAGTGAAGAGTGAACGGAGTGCAGGAGTGGAGTGCGTCGTGTCCGGGTGATGTAGCGTAAGCCTTGGGGGCAACCCGGCGGAGTGCGTGAGGAGGCATTGGAGGAGGGTAAGGTCTCTTCTGACCATTCGATGGGGCTCACGAAGAGGGTTTCAGGCAGGATAGGTTCAGGTTCGTCGTTCTTTTCCTCGGGGGCGTGGAGACGTGAGAGAGCATCGGCTTTAATATTCTTGACACCAGGGTGGTATGAAATTGTGAAGTTGAATCGTGAGAAGAACATCGCCCACCGGGCTTGACGAGGGTTGAGTCGCTTGGCAGCTTTCAGATACTCGAGGTTCTTATGGTCGGTTAGAACTTGGAATGGGTGGTTTGCCCCCTCCAACCAATGCCTCCACTCTTCAAGGGCGAGCTTGACAGCCAGGAGTTCGCGATCCCCGATATCATAGTTTACCTCCGCCGGGTTGAGCTTACGGGAGAAGAAGGCGCATGGATGGAGCCTACTTGGGTTCCCCTGCTGCTGCGATAGTACCGCTCCCACTCCGGTGGTGGAGGCGTCCACCTCCACGACGAATGGTAGGTCTGGATTGGGGTGGACGAGGAGGGGAGCGGTGGTGAAGGCCTTCTTGAGCGACTCAAAAGCTTCTGTGGCAGGCTGGGACCAGGACAGAGACTTGGGCTGCTTCCGGAGGAGGTTGGTGAGTGGACTGACTATGGTGCTGTAATTCTTGATGAATCGGCGGTAGAAATTGGAAAATCCGAGGAAACGTTGGAGTTCTTTTATGGTACTTGGAGTGGGCCAGTTCTGGATGGCAGAGACCTTCCCCTCGTCCATCCGGATGCCACTGTGGTCAATCACATATCCTAGGAAGTGAACTGAGGGCTGATGGAACTAGCACTTCTCTGCTTTTAGGAAGAGATGGAACTGCCGTAAGCGCTTGAGGACCTCCGCAACGTGGTGGCGATGTTCGGCCAAGCTCCGGGAGTAGATGAGGATGTCATCAATATACACGAGAACGAACTTGTGGAGGAACTCCCGGAGCACCTCATGGATAAAGTCCTGGAATACGGAGGGGGCGTTGACCAGGCCATACGGCATAACTAGGTATTCATAGTGGCCGGTGGGCGTGACGAAGGCGGTCTTCCACTCGTCCCCCTCGCGTATCCGGATGAGGTTGTACGCGCTGCGGAGGTCCAGCTTGGTGAACACAGTGGCACCGCGGAGATGTTCCAGGGCCGCTGGGACGAGGGGAAGTGGATACCGGAATTTGACTGTAATTTTGTTTAATGAGCGGTAATCAATGCAAGGCCTCAAGCCTCCGTCCTTCTTGGCCACGAAGAAGAAGCTTGAAGCAGCAGGGGAAGTAGACGGGCGGATGTATCCTTGATTAAGGGCCTCTTTGATGTATTCCTCCATGGCCTTCTCCTCCGGTACTGACAGGGGGTATATGCGTCCCCTGGGCACTGGTTCACCCGGTAACAGATCGATGGCACAGTCCCATGGCCGGTGTGGAGGAAGCTTGGAGGCGCGTTGCGGGCAGAAGACGTCACTGAAGGGGGCGTAGTCGGGTGGAACTTCGAGGGAGCGTTTTTCCATGGGGCTTTCGATGGAGGTAGCGTTGATGGAGAGACTTGTTGAGAGAGGAGATCTTGGAATGGGAAGTTCTGGAAAACAGCCAGGGAAACAGTGGTCGCCCCACTTCAGGACTTCGCCCATGCGCCATGAGATGTTGGGATTGTGGAGTTCCAGCCACGGGCGCCCTAGAACCACGTCAGCGGTGGATTCCTCCAGAACCAGCAGATGGATGGATTCGGTGTGGAAGATACCCACGTGCAGTTGAAGGGGTCCAGTGACGCGTCGAATCATCTTGCGGCTCAGGGGTTTGCCCGTGATAGAGTGGACCTGGTAGTTAATCGGAGAAGGCGAGGTCTTAATCCCGAGGTGTCGACAGAGGGCGCCGGAGATGAAATTTCCTGCTGACCCTGAATCGAGGAGCGCCACCACTGGAATGGAAGCATTAGCAGCAGTAAGGTTTACTACAGTAGTGAGTGGTTTCATCTTTTGGATAGAGGGAATGATAGCACTCACCACAGGTCGAGGAGGACGGGTTGGGCATGTGGAGATGACATGCCCAGGAGATCCACAGTATAAGCATAGATTCAGGGTCAGCCTTCTCTGTCTTTCTGTGGATGACAAACGGGAGTTATCCACTTGCATGGGCTCGGGGGCTGGTTCTGGGGAGCTGACGGGTTCGGACCGACGGAGGAGAGGTGTAGTCTGTGACTGGCCCTGGTGCTCGAGGAGACACGACTGCATACGAGAACCCACGCGGATGGCGAGTTGGATGAATCTTTCAAGTCCTATGGAGTCCTCGTATGCAGCGAGATGCAGCCGCACGTTAGGCTCCAGACCTTGTCGAAAGGTAGTGATGAGGGCTTGTTCATTCCATCCGCTGGTTGCGGTGAGCGTTCTGAACTGCAAGGCATAATCGTTAACAGTCTTATTTCCTTGTTTTAAATTATACAATTTCTCACCAGTTGAAGAATCTGCCAAAGGTTTTCCGAAGACTTCTCTGAAGTGGGTAACGAATGCCGTGTAGGATTTGACAACTGATCCATTTTGAGTCCAGAGCGAATCTGCCCATTGTAGGGCCTTACCTTGCAGTTGGGAAATAATGAACGCTATTTTCGCCGTATCGGTGGGGTAGAGGTGCGGCTGCATCTCCAGGACCAGCTCACACTGAAGGAGGAATCCGCTGCAATCCTCCGCCGATCCTGAGTAGGGCGCCGGTTTGGCCATGGGACTGGCGGTGAATACCGGCGAAGTAGAGGTGACTGTGGTGGCGGTGGCAGCAGCGGTGGCTGGTGCTGGTGATGGTGACGGTGGTTGAGGAGTGAGTGCTCGCCGAACTGCATCCACGAGCTCCTGGAAAGGGTCTTGACGGCTCATGCTGATTGTAAGCTGTTTTGGTCCGGTCTTCTGTTACAGTATAGACACCGGAGACAGATGTAGAAGCAGTTTGGGGTTTTATTGAGACAATCAGCAGAGCAACAGGTAAATGCAATGATGGATAAGATGAACTTGGAGATGAAAGAGAGGTAATACTGTCCTTTGTTTATGTTGCAGATGAAGGCGTTGGAGCTGGCAGACGGGAACACTCACACACACAGGTAGGTAGAGACACGAGGAGACCAGGAGACGATGGAGACGATGGAGAGTATGGAGACAGGTAAGTATCGTTTTGGGAGTCCTTGAGGTAAGCATACAACTTGTGTATAACGAACGAGACCGGACAATGTGTGTGTGTGAGTGTGGGGCTTAAGTAGTGAGGTGATCATGGTGATAATGAGTTGCAGGTGGCGGTGATCAGTACTCCGGTGATTGGGTGCGTGGGTAAGGGAGTGAGGTGGAACCTGACGTGTCTGTGACACTAACTCACAAACACACCACCTGTGGATCTACCTCAACTGTCGTACGTTTTGGCTTTATTTGTTTATCTTTTATTTTAGGATTTTGTCACTCTTTGTCAAGATCTCACACTTACCATTTACGGTTGGTGAGCTGCTCAAATATGGCTTATTTGACTGAAGCTGCTGCTGTGTCAACTTCAAATCTGCAAAAGATTTAAACAGTTCAAATAAACTGTCAAAATAAAATAATTATACTATACATAAATGAATATATATATATATATATATATATATATATATATATATATATATATACAGTGGGTACAGAAAGTATTCAGACCCCCTTAAATTTTTCCCTCTTTGTTATATTGCAGCCATTTGCTAAAATCATTTAAGTTCATTTTTTTCCCTCATTAATGTACACACAGCACCCCATATTGACAGAAAAACACTGAATTGTTGACATTTTTGCAGATTTATTAAAAAAGAAAAACTGAAATATCACATGGTCCTAAGTATTCAGACCCTTTGCTGTGACACTCATATATTTAACTCAGGTGCTGTCCATTTCTTCTGATCATCCTTGAGATAGTTCTACACCTTCATTTGAGTCAAACTGTGTTTGATTATACTGATTGGACTTGATTAGGAAAGCCACACACCTGTCTATATAAGACCTTATAGCTCACAGTGCATGTCAGAGCAAATGAGAATCATGAGGTCAAAGGAACTGCCTGAAGAGCTCAGAGACAGAATTGTGGCAAGGCACAGATCTGGCCAAGGTTACAAAAAAATTTCTGCTGCACTTAAGGTTCCTAAGAGCACAGTGGCCTCCATAATCCTTAAATGGAAGACGTTTGGGATGACCAGAACCCTTCCTAGAGCTGGGCGTCCGGCCAAACTGAGCTATCGGGGGAGAAGAGGTAAAGAAGAACCCAAAGATCACTGTGGCTGAGCTCCAGAGATGCAGTCGGGAGATGGGAGAAAGTTGTAGAAAGTCACCCATCACTGCAGCCCTCCACCAGTCGGGGCTTTATGGCAGAGTGGCTCGACAGAAGCCTCTCCTCAGTGCAAGACACATGAAAGCCCGTATGGAGTTTGCCAAGATGGTGAGAAATAAGATTCTCTGGTCTGATGAGACCAAGATAGAACTTATTGGCCTTAATTCTCAGCGGTATGTGTGGGGAAAACCAGGCACTGCTCATCACCTGTCCAATACAGTCCCAACAGTGAAGCATGGTGGTGGCAGCATCATGCTGTGGGGGTGTTTTTCAGCTGCAGGGACAGGACAACTGGTTGCAATCGAGGGAAAGATGAATGCGGCCAAGTACAGGGATATCCTGGACGAAAACTTTCTCCAGAGTGCTCAGGACCTCAGACTGGGCCGAAGGTTTACCTTCCAACAAGACAATGACCCTAAGCACACAGCTAAAATAACAAAGGAGTGGCTTCACAACAACTCCGTGACTGTTCTTGAATGGCCCAGCCAGAGCCCTGACTTAAACCCAATTGAGCATTTCTGGAGAGACCTAAAAATGGCTGTCCACCAACGTTTACCATCCAACCTGACAGAACTGGAGAGGATCTGCAAGGAGGAATGGCAGAGGATCCCCAAATCCAGGTGTGAAAAACTTGTTGCATCTTTCCCAAAAAGACTCATGGCTGTATTAGATCAAAAGGGTGCTTCTACTAAATACTGAGCAAAGGGTCTGAATATTTAGGACCATGTGATATTTCAGTTTTTCTTGTTTAATAAATCTGCATAAATGTCAACAATTCTGTGTTTTTCTGTCAATATGGGGTGCTGTGTGTACATTAATTAGGAAAAAAATGAACTTAAATGATTTTAGCAAATGGCTGCAATATAACAAAGAGTGAAAAATTTAAGGGGGTCTGAATACTTTCCGTACCCACTGTATATATATATTTTAATAATATAAACAAGTGAAATATGAAATATGACTACAAACACTCAAGACAAACATAAAGGTATAACTTACCACCTAAAAGCCACAAGCAAAAAAAGATAAATGTGTAAACCATCTTCTTTAACAGCTCATTTGGAAGCATAAAACTTGCAAACCACTTCTGATGGAAAAGTGAAAGATGTTGGCTAACAGCAGACTTCAGTCGACTCGATCGTGGTTGAGGGTGCAAGGGTTGGGCTTCCGACTCCGAGGCTTAAGTCCAAATGTTTTTAGCAGCTAAAGCCCCAAATAATCTGCTGAAAACTTTTGTTAAAGGATTAGTTCACTTTAAAATAAAAATGAGCCCGAGCTTTACTCACCCTCAAGTCATCCTAGGTATATATGACTTTCTTCTTTCTGATGAACACAATATGAGTTATATTACTAAATATCCAGACACATCTGAGCTTTATAATAGCAGTGAGTGGGACCAAAAAGTATGAAGGTGAAGAAAATGAATCCATCCACACCATCCATCATAAACCTACTCCACACGGCTCTCGGAGGGTTGATAAAGTGAAGAGATGCATTTATGTAAGAGAAATATCCATATTTAACAAGTTATGAAGTAAATAGCTTCCACCAGACCACCTTTCGTATTGAACTTAAGAAAAAACGTAGTTTTGCAGTAAAGTTGTTCTTAAAGTTAAAGTTGACAAGCTGTTCTTCACCTAAGCCCTTCAAACCACACACATGCATACACCATACAGTCAATAGCCTTAGAGAAGACCACAGCACATTATCTTTCACAACAACATTGGCCCACTTTGACTTACATTGTATGAACAAAAACACTGACATTTATCAAACTATATTCTTTATGTTTCACAGTAGAAAGAAATTCATACAGGTTTATAAGAGCACGAGGGGTAGCAAATAATGGTCATTTTTGAGTGAACTATCTCTTTCAAAGAATAAAAAAAAATTCTGTGTTGTGTGACAGTTTACATTTCCTCCATCACTCGCTTTCAAACCACATCCTGTGAAACTTTTGTGAAATTGTTACAAAAAAAGAAGAAAAACAATTGAGTCATTCTCAAAAAAATTGACTTTACAAATAAATTATACATTTAATTTTTATTAAAGTAATTTAAACTAACATTACATAATTTGGAAAATGAGTAAAAATACATTATAGTAAATGTTATGGTGTAGAGGTGAAAGAGGACAAGTGTTTTTTCATGCATTTCACATTTAAGTTTTGAAATAACTAATATAGTCAAACAGCTTATATAAAAATGCATTGGGAAATACTGTGAATATTTGAAATGTTTTATGATACTTTAAGGGACTGTCAGCACATTTTGATTATGACTAAATTGTAAATAAACTTTTAGATGCAGTGATTTGTAAACAGGGTGTTACAGCACATTTTTAAGGGGTCTCAAGATGACTGAAAATCGGGGGAACTGTGGATAATGGGCAGCCTTGAGTCAAAGAGGCTGAAAATCACTGCTTTAGATCTCAAGTTCTTGAGCTGTAACACTCACAGGTCACTTTATCATGTAGTGATGCATGCACATTATTTCAGTACTCGATTACACAGCTGTGTTTTGTTAGATTGTTGATAAAAGTGGAATCAGCAGACAATACAAGCTGAATATTGATGGTGATGAAGGAATTATTATAATTAGTGATTAATTGGTGAAGCAAATACAAAAAGAACACAGATGAGATTCTCAAGAGGAAAGTGAAATACAAGTGTAACGTCATTCTGAGTTTAGCATCTGGGTACTATATGTCACAAATGATATAATGAGTACTGCAAAATAACAAAGAAGATAGATAGATAGTTAGTAGATAGACAGGGCCTCTCGGAAGAAGGTCAGTGTGAAGTTTTTTATTATTGTGGTTACACAAGGACCTTCGCTCTGTTTCAATTGTCTGGAAATACTTTTACACTTGCACAAAACAAGAAAATAATTAAAGCAAGGGTGATACATAAACATGATATGAATGAGAAACTAGTTGAAGCATAATGCAATAATAGGCATCCAAACATGATATAAATGATAATGGAAATAAAAAATTATAAGCATACTAAATGACGATAGAGGAGATTAAATGCATAATAAAATAACAGTACTTGTTTTGTATTTTCTCATTCATGTAATCTCTTTTAATTTAGTAAATATCTTAAAAATCTTTACATTTTGTTTGAGTCTGTTTTTGAATTTCACATTACTGTTATGAATATTAATAATCTGAGTGATGATCAGTGTGTCAGATCTGAAGACGGTAGATGATCTCTGTGTATTCTGACAGTCTTTCCTGATCTACAAACACAAACACATGGAGATTTTCAGTGTTTTTAACATCAGGTGCTGCTTTCTGACATTTCATAATGATATATTTTATATTCTACAATAAGCATATTTTTCATTTTAGAACTATTAAATAAATGTTTAAAACTCAGTTTAGGCTCTTAGTTGTAAAAAATAAATTGCATAAAAAAGTATTATTAGTAATTATTAATAATAGTACTACTTGCCCTCTGGTTTTTCTTGACTGTATTTCCTGCAGCAACAGTAAAACACACATGCAGAAATGAGCAGCAGCAGCGGCACACAAACTATCGTTATAATGGGTGTGAAATATGAAGTCTTGGTCATATCTGTAATAAACAAAGAGAAAATGATTGATCCTTTCAGTCAGACTTCATCTTGAATGTACTGCACATTTAAAAAGCAAATAAGTTGAGAATGTTGTTGCTGACGTACTTGAACAATACCAACAGTGTTGACTGATGTTGTCCAGATGTTTGGTCTGGTTTCTGATGGGATTGTTCAGCACACAGCTGTAGGTGTTTTTATCCTGATATTCCACCTCCAGAGGTAGAGAGAGACTGATGCTGAGATCAGACACACTGATGCTGGACAATAAACTGTTTCCTTTGTACCAGGAGAGAGTCACATGACTCACATTCACAGCTGAACACACCAATGAACAAGATGATGATGAAGAACAGTGTGAGGAGCCTCTGATGACAGGAATGGGAAGAGGAGCTGAAAAAGATGACTGTAAAAAAAAAATCTGAAGAAAAAACAAACACTTTTTTGGAAGTTTTACTTCCAAAATTTGATATAACTTTTTTTTAATTTTCTCAATTCAAAAAGACTGGGCAAATAAACTGGTTTACTTCAATCTAAACATATTTTAACAGTGTAGACACTATAAATCCAGTATCATTTCTTAGATTTATTATTGATGAAGTATCTGAAGATTTTTACTAATTGCAGATCAATAAATGGAAAAATATGCACAGATGTGTCACAATAACTTCAAGATACTAAAGAAGAGAATCAGAGGCAATTATTTTCAAAATTATAATTGATTTCTAAATTTATAATTAATTGTAAAATTTGATGGATGTTTCTGACTACAAGAAAAAATCCAATAGTAACACAAGAAGGCAAGTTTCTTGATGCATTTTCTTTTAGATTCTCTCTTTACAAAACAGTACCACATAAAAACATTTTTGAATCAAACAAATAAAGTATGACATAAAATAATTCATTTTGTAGCTCTCTATAACCAATAAATAAAAATGATCATAAGACATATTTTACTGTCTCTGCCGAACACTAAACTCATACATCAGAGAAAAAGTACAATTTTATTCACTTTACTCACCGTAGACAGTAACATTGAATATCTTGTCTGAGTTCCCTCTGTCGCTGCGGATCTGTAGTTTATAAAGTCCAGAGTGTTCAGATCTGATGTTTCTGATGGTCAGAGATCCAGTTTGACTGTCCATCTGGAGTCTGTGTCCAAATATCTCATTACTGTCAAACATATCAATGTTCTGTTTATAGAGTTCAGCTATACGAGTCTCTCGAGGTCCAAACATCCACAGTATCTGATCATCTCTCTGTACTTCAGTAACATCAGTGTTTAGAGTGACAGAATCTCCTTCAGTCACTGACACTGACTTCACTGCATCTGTGTCACCAAACACACCTGAAAATATAATATTTCCAGGCAAAGACTTTATATAATCTCATTTCCTGGAGTTTAATCATAAAAGGTAAAACATGCATTTTTATCTCTTGTGGAAATGAATTTGTGTTTAAATAAATGCTCCACGTTTGCTGATTAAAAGTATGAAGAGTTTCTCACCGCTCAGGACAAACAGGATCAGAGCGCACAGATGAGAGGACATTGTGACAGAAACAAACGTCCAGACGAGAGTCGCTTCAGACACAGAAGAGCGACTTCCTGATTAGAAAGTTCAGCTATTTCTCAAGTCTAGATTACTAAACGAAAAGCGAACTGGTGGTGTTTCGTGGTGTTTGTCTCTGTCTGTGCTCTGCTGAATAACTTCAATGAATTCTTTATCTTCCTCTTAATATTTCAGAAACTCACTGCACATCTCAGACATAGAAATGTTTCTTTCACAACATCATTCTGAATTGCTCTTCTTTAGAAAACTCTTATTTCAGGTTATTTCTATAAGAGGTTCTCAGAAGGTTTGTTTGTGTTTGTGAGAATAAACGGCACATCTCACACTCTCATGAACACACACACACATCGTCTAACATCAGCTGAACATCCGGCCAGAACATTAAACCACATGCGTTCAGTTCAGATGCTGCATCTTATGACGAAACATCTCATAAACATGCTAAAACACATGCAATATAATGATGATTAGTCTCTTTCAAATGTTTTTACACAAAAATGATTGGAATAAAACAGGTTAATCTTCGAAATGAGAAAATATAGGCTGAACTTTAAATAACTTTCAATTAAAACACCATAAAACACCCACATGAGAAATCAAAGGTTTATTGATTTAATGTTATGTCTATGACACAGTTTAAGTACAATTTTAGTAGGCAGATACATCTAATGGCACCAAATTACATGATGAACATGTTTAATTTCATTATATCAAATGCATTTTACACTTTTATGATAATGTATAAATCTTTAACCTAAAACCCTTGTTAAACTGCATGATGATTTTGGTGAAGTCAGTGTTGAATGAGGAGATGATCAGTGTGTCAGATCTGAAGACGGTAGATGATCTCTGTGTATTCTGACAGCCTTTTCTGATCTAAAAACACAAATATGGAGATTTTCAGTGCTTTTAACAACAGGTGCTGCTTTCTGACATTTCACACTGATATCATATATTTTAAGCATTTTTCCCCCCATTTCTAAATCATTAAAATTGTTACAAATTCAGTTTCGGCTCTTAATTTTAAAACAATGTTTGCATATAAAGAGCCATTTTAATGTCCTATCAGGTGTAGTAATACTTGCCTTCTGTTTTTTTTTCGGCTGTTTTTCTTCCAGCAACAGAAAAAACACACATGCAGAAATGAGCAGCGGCACACAAACTACTGTTATAATGAGTGTAAAATTAAATGAATTTTCTGTCATTTCTGTAATAAAAAGAGAAAATAGACGGCCGGACTCCATCCAGACAATTTGAACTGCACATTTAGAAAGAAAATATGTTGAAAAATTTTCTGCTGACATACCTGCACATGTGTGACAGAGCTGAGTGATGTCCAGATGTTTGGTCTGGTTTCTGATGGGATTGTTGATCACACAGCTGTAGGTGTTTTTATCCTGATATTCCACCTCCAGAGGTAGAGAGAGACTGATGCTGAGATCAGACACACTGATGCTGGACAATAAACTGTTTCCTTTGTACCAGGAGAGAGTCACATGACTCACATTCACAGATGAACACACCAATGAACAATTTGATGATGATGATGAAGAGTGTGAGGAGCCTCTGGTGTTTCTGATAGTCAGAGATCCAGTTTGACTGTCTATCTGGAGTCTTTTCTCAAATGTCGTACCAGTGGCATCTAGATGTTCTGTCTGTGAATTTCAGCGATTCGAGTTTCTCGAGGTCCAAACATCCACACTAAATGATCATCTCTCTGTATTTCAGTAAGATCACTGTTTAAAGTGACAGAATCTCCCTCCATCACTGACACTGACTTCACTTCATCTGTGTCACCAAACACACCTGAAGAGATTATATAAAAGTTTACAAGACACAAAATTATGTTATTTATATACAGAGACGATCTAAACTCTGTGTCAGTAAACACTCCACATATACTAATAAAAAGTGAACAAACTATGAAAGTGATTTCCTATTTACTCACCACACAGGAAGAGGAACAGACGAGAGGAAGTCATTCTGATTGACACGTTACTCAACTTCAACATAAACCTGCTATGAAAGCACATTTAAACTGTGAGCTGATCTTTCACACACTGATGGTCTCATTATGAGGTTTATGTGTTTGAGAAAAACCCCACACATTTTACACTTACAGATACACACAATCGTGTTTAACCCACATCTACACATGAAAACACGTACATTGAACTCAGAGCACAACCCTGCGTTCCATTCGGAAGGGCTCATCCCTATGGCCTAATCCCTTCAGAGGGTTTACCCTCCGGAGTGAGCGCTTTGAAGGGATGAAGGGTGTAGGGGTCAAAAAACTCTTTTTTTGTAATGCACTTAAGCCTCATCTTAAGGAGACGATCAAAGAGATTGTGCAAGCTGCGCCCTTTGTTTAACGTTAGTTTATTTATATTTGTTATTTTAGGTTTATCACACCATATTGTATATTGTATCTACGTATTTTAAACATTTGAATGGACTGATAAAGAGAGCTGTAAAGTATTTTTGTTGAAGTACAATGTCGTTTTGACCATAATAATGTACCAAATCTAACTCTTATAAATATTAGTAGTATGTAAAAATACAATATATACATTTATAGTTAGCCTAATATCAAACTCTGAGCATCTTGTACCCATTCTGTGATGTCAAAAAACTTCCCTTTGCAAAGGATCATGGATGCCCCAACTGTCCATCAGTTGTACCCTTCGAAATCCTTCATTCCGAAGGGCCCTTTGAAGTGGCCAGTTTTGAGCACTTCGGTTTGGAACGACCCTTCAATATGGCGGCCATGATTGTTTTCACTCCGAAGTGCCCTTCAGAGGGCGATATATCCCGTTTGGAACGCACCGATAGTCTGACTCTGAACGTCCAAAGACATTTGAAGATTGATGGTCATTACTGTTGTGACACTGACCTCTGCTGGTGAGAATGAATTATTGGATGTGGATGTGACCATTTCAACAGGAGCTAATAATATTCGCTGATAATTATTCTTTCCTCTATCTGGTTGTTAGTGTAGCATACGGTGGGGAAAATCATAATAATAAATGTAATCAGTACAGAGAGAATGTTTCAGAATAAGCCTTTATTTACAGTCAATTTACTTCATTAGTATAAAAGAGGATTTAGTTGAGCGCTTCTTCAAGAGATTCAGATTCACCAAAAACTTCATTATAACTCTTACAATTTCAAAAGCAGTTTTACAAGCATGAGTTTTGATGATACTATTCTCATTTGATTGGGAATAACAGCCCTGTCTTGTGATTCTAACTGAATTTACTGATTACATTTCAGAAATTGACATAAAAGATGATACATACATTTAAATAAGATTAGAATTCGAAGGACAGCAGTATAGCTATATCATTTTATAGAGATACTGATGCTGTTTCCTGGTCAGCCTCTACATCTGGGCTTCACTGTGGCATAGAGACGACATTATCAGTGCAGAGAGAATGTTTAATAATGTTTGTTCAGTGAATAGCAACTTCTTGCCTAAAATATCACAAAAAAAACAAACAGGCTTAAAAAATAATAATAATAATAATAATTAATAAAGTGACAGGCAGCCATTAGGTGTCAGCACATTACTAAAATGACTATACTCAAACAATCTGAATAAAGCTAAAACTAAAATCATCAGTCATATTAAATCACTTGAACTGGGTTTGTCAGGAGATACTCATTCAGATGTTACTGATGTTTATCATATTTTCTCAAGCGCTTCATCTGGTGTCCATAAATTAACCGCATTATACAGACATAAATAATACTGATGGACATTGCAAAAACTTTTTTAAATAGTGCACTATTTACCAGGTTTTACATTACAACACCTTTGAAAATAAAAACTAAATGCGTCACATTCATCAATAACATCACATGTTGGCTAAGTACCTGAAGAGTTCACTTCTGAATGCAGACTTCTTGCTTGTCGATTATATTACATTACAATGTTTAATGTGTAAATACCTACACAGTTTACACCACTAAATGACATTAATAATCTAAAGAATCTGAGATTACCATTTTGAACTGATAATTTACAATACTGGTAGGCATCAATAAATTAAAAATGACCTGTATTAATGATCTTGTCTATAGTAGAGCAGGGCTTTTAAAATCATTCAGTTACATTATTCACACTTTTGAAAGATGCTTTTTGTCCCACAGACAGTGGTTATGGTTATCTAACATGACCAGTCAAACCCATTATAACATTGATTCCTGTAAGTCTCTCATACAGTCGGCAGAGGGAGCCATCAACACACATACAGTACTGAACACATTTAGCCTCATATTACATGTGGCCTTGATGACAAAAGAAGAAAAAAGTAGCATGTCTTTTTATCGGTTGTGTTCTACAGACATGTGGCCTTTTAGTAAAGATTAAACTGTTTTAGAAAATACTTAAAATGAAATGCTTAAATTCATCTTAATATTAATCAGTAGCAAACAGAGCTTAAATCAGTGCATTTGTTTAACTTGGAGGTTTTGAGCTTTGCTACATACTGACATAAACCTCAACATGATCTGTCCTGTAATAAACTGATCTGTATGATAAATGATAAAACAGGCTGAATAATCATCATCATCTCAAAGCGACTTCTGAATACACCGTCTGATCTCGTCCATCAGCCTCCTGTAATGAAATGAACTGTCATAGGGATGATTTCATTACTCGTTTCACAAAAGAAAACAAGCAAGCACATTAAGAACAATTAAATACAGATATTTTTTTTTTAAATTGTTTATAATGTATTTTAATTATATAACATCATGTACATAAAAAAGTAGACAAGCAGACAAATAAACTGTAAGCCTACTTGCTTAGCTAGCTTTCATATAAAAGTTTAGTGCGGATAATAACAGGCATATCTTACCGTGTCCGGAGCTCTGTGTTTAATAAATGTCGCATCAGTATAATCAACCTCTTCTTCATTAGACTGAGCTGTTTAAAAATAATGTATAAAATAAAATAATAAACATTTATAAAACTGAAATGGTGGTAACAGGACTTGTTAGCATTTCTGAGCACTATTTTAGATATATATAGTTTGTTTGTACGTAATACTTGCCCTTTTGTTTTGCCTGTGTGTATTTCCTGCGGCGACAGAAGATCAACACGACTACAACTGTGAACAGCAGCAGCAGCAGCAGCAGCAGAGATACAACAATGAATGAAGTTTGGTTGGATTCTGCTGTGGATAAAACACAAACAGTCATTAAGCTACTGTAAGTGAGTCTCAACAAACATGAAAAACAACAGGTCTGACAGGCTAAAATCTTAACAAATGCAATTAAGTTATTTTGATGATCAGTTAGTCTGTAAATTATTTATAACAAAAATATATCCTGCATGGAAGAAAAAAAAAACATTCCAAATCTTGCTGAATCTTGTCCTCTAAACTGAATACAAGCTATATCCCAGCTAACAAATTAGTTATACAAACGTTGTGAAAACAATGATTTCTGAAACATTAAAATCTCCAGTTTTCTTGTTGTGATTAGAATGTCATTTAAAAGGTTATGTAATGTTAGTGCAACATTTTCCTAACTGTACTGTTACTCACAATATTATAATATAATATACATTCCATTCTTTGAACGGTTATTTGTTCAACATTAACATTCATCAAGTACAAAATGGATGCTTCAAACATGTTCTCAGAACATTTTCTCTCAACATATATCAAATATTAATAATGTTATACGAACATTCTATAAATGTTATTTAAAGAATGTTTTATCTTAACATTTACATAACCTTTACAAAACATTAATGAAAGACAATATGTGGGAACTTTTCCTCTTAGCTGGGGTGCTATACAATATGTGCTTTAAAAATGCTTATTTTATAAAACAAAAGAGCAACTTTTCGTCTGTTTGATGTGAGTACACACCCGACCATTTATAAAGGTTAATGAAGACTTGTTAGTACGAGCGTTTCTAAACAAAACTAAAATTTAGCTCGAATGAAATTCTATAGTTTATAGTTAAGAATATAACCTTCATATAATTTGCTCGGAAACCCTGTCTCAAATGCATTTAACAGCACAAAAACGACGTAATTATTCAAAACACTCAAATGTATGAGAGATATCACAAGTTCAACCATCAAACATTTTAACAGGACCAATTATGGACTCTAAGGGTATGGTTACACCTGTAGTTCGGTTCGCTTGGTTCATTTGTTCTGGACAAAAATAAACAAAAAAACATTTAGTCCTGGTCCATACTGAACTTAATGGCATAGGGATACATTCACAACCTGATTGGTTGGCTTTTATTTCATATATTTTGTGACAGAACTTACTGAACATCCAAAGCAATGTTGTGTGCTGGGCTAAATGTGCTCATTGTATGTGCTTAGCCTACATATAATGGTATTTTGACCAGCTGAGAACCTGTGAAGAGCTTAAAAAAAATAAAATGTGTAAATGAGTCAAAACAGCGTCAGGAATCCCTCTGTCACACACACAAACCAAGATCTGCTGCGAGGAGACGCGGTTCTGATGCCTGTACCGAACTCTGATGGCAACATTGCGACTATGACGAGAAAAAAACAGGTAACAGGTCCTTTTTAGGTCTTCTTGTGACATCATGTCCTGTTTTTGGTATGTTTACATGTCCGTTTTGCGTTCATATTTCATTCAAAACACACTAGTGATTGTATGGAAGCAGACTGAGACCCATTTTTTCAGCGCCTCGGTCCACTTGTTTGGTGCGCACCAGGGTTCAGATGGCAGCGTTCACACTTATTCAAACCGCACTAACAGAGCAATCGCACCAGGGTTCATTTTAATCCAACCAAACATGCCAAATGTGAACACTTTTAAGAGGGCTTTCACACTGGCAGTTTAGTTCAAAACAGCAAGAAAATAGCGCATTGTGATACCAAACCTGGAACTAGGAGGTGGCCTGAGTTTGGTTACAATGGAACTGTTTCATTATTCAGGTGAAAGTTAAAATGACTCAGACACAGCTAATGCCCCCAGTGTGAAAACCCCCTAATACTGAAGTAGGCCTACCTGAATTTGGCTGACAGAGTTGACTGATGTTGTCCAGATGTTTGGTCTGGTTTCTGATGGGATTGTTCAGCACACAGCTGTAGGTGTTTTTATCCTGATATTCCACCTCCAGAGGTAGAGAGAGACTGATGCTGAGATCAGACACACTGATGCTGGACAATAAACTGTTTCCTTTGTACCAGGAGAGAGTCACATGACCCACATTCACTGCTGAACACAGCAGTGAACATCTGGATGATCCTGATGATGATGAAGAATTTTGCAAAGTGTCTCTGATAATGACAGGAACAGTCAGAATACCTTAAAAACATGAAAGAAAAACATATTTCGGAAACAATCATTTACCATGTATAGTGTAAAGATCCTCAATCATCATAGATTAGTAAATACAAATTCACATGGTCAGATTTTTAACATAATAAATTCAGTTTACTCACCACAGACAGAAATATTAAAACTCCTCTGTTTGACGTCTTCATTCTTGATCAGTACTTTATAATGTCCAGAGTGTAATCTGTTGATGTTTGTGATGGTCAAAGATCCTGTCTGCTCATCTATCTGTAGTCTGTCTCTGAATCTCTCATTGTTCTCTTTATTATCATATATAGAGATGATCAGTTTATAGATTTCAGCTATAACAGTGTCTGAACTGTTGAGTCTAAATGTCCACACTATGAGATCATCTCTCAGTATTTCAGTAACATCAGTGTTTAGAGTGACAGAATCTCCCTCCATCACTGATATCATCTCTGTTTCATCTGTATAAACTCCAGACACACCTGGAAGAAACGAGTCAGCACAACACAGTCTCAGATTATCATCTCAGATATCTTTCAGAGTTTATTTGAAAATAAAACTCCTTTATAATTTCTTAAACCTAACACAAGTTTCTATTGCATGGCTTAAAGCCAGTAGAACCCTTTATAAGTAATTTTTCTACACTGATGCTGCACAACATGACAAATCCCGACAGTAAAATGTTCTATTTCTGATGTACTCTGAGCACTTTTGCTATTTCTGACACAGGGACAAATAGATATGCATTGATCATGCATTGCAGTGTAGAAAGCCTCTAGCTGTTGTGAAACACGGTCTAAGAATTTGTACAAAAAAACTAAAGGTAGAGCAAAAGTACAAAGCTTCATCCTGACATTACCGGTCTGACAATACTGAAATAAGATCACTTAAAGGGACAGTTCACCCAAAAATAAAAATACTGTCATTATTCACCCTCATGTAATTCCAAACCCGTATGATTGACTTTCGTATGTGGAGCACAAAAGTTGTTATTCTGTGTTTTCCTTGTCAATACAACATCAATACAACGTCAATGTTGTTTGGATCCCAATGTTCTACTTTTGTTTTCCGCAGAAGAGCGTCATAGATGAACAATCATGAGGGTAAAGAAATTATGTCAATTTTCTCTAAGTATTACTACTTCCCTATATGTAAATAAGAGTTTTACCATTTACAGTTGGTGAGCTTGAGATCTGTTTCACACTGTAAAAATTACCATAACATTTATTCTTTTGTCAAATCAACTTAGATAATCAATAGTTCAGCTAACATAATATTTGAGTTTCTGTTGATTAAACCAATCGCCTTCATTGTATTAACTCATTTTAGTTTAACTCATTTTAATAAAATCAAAATTTTAAGGCAACCAGGTAACTTACTTTTTTAAGTTAAACCAACTATTCTTTTTTACAGTGTAAGTAAGGATTCAGCAAGGGATGTTGTTGGTGCGTCAGCATCAACATTAAAGGCTGAATGAAACTGACAAAACAAATCATCAGTATAATCATCATAAATAGCCAAATATTAAGCAGAGACACAGTTTTTTTCTGTTTAAATAAACTTGAAAGGGTCGTTTAAACATTTACATTTATTCATTTTCCAAATTCATTTGTTTTTACCTGAAGCAACTTTCATTGCATTCATTAAACATTTTATCAGTTTAAATTAAATATGAATAATAACCATTTGATGCTACATTTATAATCAGTCAGACCCCCATTGTTGACCCAATTCTGTCATGATTACACTCTCGTTGTTAAATATGGGTTCATTCTCTTTGATGCTACTGTTGAATGTAAAAAAGCAGAAAAATACAAAATCCTTCTTTTGTGTTTCACTTGTACAAATGTTTGGAACCGACCAAAGCCATATTTTCGTTTTGAGTGAACTGGTCCTTTAACATTTCAGGGTCAAAGTTTTGTTTTCAAGCTCTACGCAGAAATTCAGTGAACAGTGAAGATGAGGTGCTTTTAATTCAAATTAATATTATTTTAACAAACAGACTAAGCAAAGCACGATCCCAAAGAATACATGTTTCCAGTCAAACTTTAGGCTACTGGAATAGTCCGACTGTCCGACTGACTATATATACACTACAAGATTTGAAGCCAAATAGGCTAACTTACCACCCAAAAGCCATAGACAAAAACAGAAAAATGCACGAACCACCATATTCGTTAATATCCCAAACAGCCTGGAAGCATAAAACGTAACATAACTGAAAACAAAAAGATCTGTAAACCACACAGAAAAAAGCGGTGTCTCACTACCTTAAAGCACCTCCATTTGAATCTCCTCCTCTCCAGGAAGCCGGTACTATACCTACACCAAATAAATAAAATTTGACTGAATTTGGATGCAATTTGATATAGCTACCATGTAGCCTAATTTGCCTTATAAAGTAGACGTCCACGTACAGTTTTAGAATTTTTAGATTATTAAAAAATAATAATTAAATACCATAAGACTAGTTCTATGTTTTATTCGGGGTTTATGTGGAAAGCAGCGTTCTGAAACTTCACGTAAACGCGAACGCCGTTAAAACGAGTAGCTTTGCCTTATTTCTGAGGTTTTAGTTATGTGCGCATGTGTCTGGAGCAATATGCTGCAGAGGCAGTGCAAACATGAACGCATCAGCTTGCTTTAAGCTGCAGTGTGCGTGTAAACGCTAAGATGAAATGTGAGACAGATTTGTAAATCAAGGTAAAAAAAAAAAAAAAAAAAAAAAAAAAATATATATATATATATATATATATATATATATATATATATATAGTGATTTTTTTAACTTGATTTATTTGATCTATACATATATGTAATAAAGAATAGAATAATGTAGAATGTAAATAGAATTTTTGTGTGGCCAATTTTGTAAGGTATATACCCATTTTATCCTGTGTATCTATGATTGGCTACATAAAAGGCCAGCTGTGAAATTATTGGAGTCGGTCACTACAGAATGAAATTAAACACATTTACTTTGACAAACACAACACTTCACACTTTCAAGGTATTGTTTTCACACTTGAGAAGGTGGTAGTTGTTGATATGACAATATTTCCTGTAGCTTTACTTCTCTTTGCTATAATCATGACATCTGTAAAAAATTTATGACACTTGTTTAAATACATTATTTGGAGTTATAGCCTGTACCTCATGTTGTTCATAATGTTTTGTACTAAGATAGAAGAAGATATAAGAAAGTCAATAAATCAGTTAAATAAGTGTGTGGGAAGCAAGGGTCCAGATGACATTTATTGATGTCAACTTCCTTATGCTTTTGTGTGCTGTAACTTTTTTTTTTAAGATTTTAAAAACAAAGTTTATAGCTTGTATATTTTTGTTGAAAGAACTCTTTCTGTGTGACTTTTTCCAGGTTAATTTAAACAGAAGCCAGTATTTTGATCAGGTATTGAATAAATTAAACCATTTCAGTTAATTTTGCATCAAGGTTGATCATCTTGACCTGCAAAACATTTGTCTCCAGATGGTAAACTGGTGTATTTTAACTCAAAACATTAGTTTGTTGAAGTTGATGGACAAGTTGCAGCTAAACCCAATAACCCACCCCCACACACGTAAGTGCTTACAGAACACCTACCACATGCAATAAATAGCCTTCAGCCAATAGCCTGCATAAACCTCAGCACATCTCGCTTTGACTCAGAAACCCAGCTGGAAAGTATGCCAAGGTGCATGAAGAACATCTTTCTTCTTTGTAAAACAAAAAAACAACAACAAAAACAAAACTTTTTCATGTACAGTTTATGTACAGATTTGCACAAATGCAACAGCAAATCCAATGAAAAAAAAAGAGCCCAGCGACATACTTTGCATAGATGAGATGAGCAGTGGCAGTTTGGATTTGCATGTAGATTTGTGATGTCTGTTGAAAACATTCTTATTTGTCGCAGCCATGCAGGTGAGAGATCACATCAGCATGAACTTTAAAATTTAGATTGTTGTGGAAAACCTTCACATCTGTAGCAGTTTACTAACTAATAAGAAAAAAAGTAAATACAAGCAAGAATAAATAGTTACTGAATTTTATTTTATAAGTTAAAAATTAAAAATTATACTTAGTTACTCGCACCACTGTCATTGAATACATAAGTCTACATCAATTATTTAAATGTTTAACACGTTATTGCTGAATTAATGTCAGAGAAAAGCATCTTATTATCAGGAATTGGCTCCATGCTGGTATAAACAGATAACATTTTGTCCACATCACTACAAATACAAACTGTTTACAGTAAAATTTGAATTCCTGAATCATCAATATGTAGGCTGTTTCCCTCAGCTTCAGCATAATAACACCATGGGTTTATTACATACAGGTTTAATTCTGCGGACACGATCTATGACAAAGCATCATAAGACTCAGATCATCTATCAGCCATGACAGTCTTCTATCACGAGTTCCTGCATCTGATCAAAAAAGACAACACACTCTCATGATCTGGAATAACATATTTCCTGCATAGTATGTTAAAATTAAGGTCGACACGAAACAGAAGTAACGATAATCTCTTCTCCTCTATTGTGGCGTATATCCGAGTGAAATGGCATCTCATACAAGAAAAAATGTAAGACGGGACTTGATTTTGTCCAGGGGGATTTGATTGGATGGTTGGGTTTCGATCTCATATGAGTGACAGGTTGTCCTGTCCTGCGCCAGTAAACACGTCATCAGAGAAGAGATGTCGCTGCAAGAGGTAGGAGATATTATTTAGATTAAAGAATATGAGCAGGCATTTAAAAATGATGATTTCTTTGTCCGATGACAGTCCATCATTTTCACTAACTGCACACCCATGAGTATAAAAGGGCACCAGCAATGTACTTCATCAACTTCTTTATCTGAAGGAGACAAGCAAGCAGGCCTGAGTCATAACAATGAGACACAGTATCTCATTTCACTTCTCAGGGAACCATGTTTACATTCGTAACATGAGACGTTCCCTTTTGAGTGGGAACTACAGTACATCTGAGATGACGCCATGGGGAACAAATACCCACTCTGCCATGCCGAGGAAGTGCCCGCAACATTAGCTGTCAATGCACTACCACAATGGGCATAGTGAAAATGACTCAACTGACTCTATTTATTGCATTTGGTACAGCAAAAATGAGCATAGCGAAAATGACTCAACTGACTCTAAGTCAGTTGAGTCATTTTCGCTATACCCCCTTCGAGTTTACCACCTAAGCAACCAGCCACAGGGGAGCAAACAATTTCATTTTGCATTTTGATTCTGACATCCAATCATTTTCTCACATGAACCTCTGAGTCCAGACCTTAAATTCACTGAAAGTCTTTGGGATGTGCTGGAGGAGACTTTACAGAGTGCTCCCCTCTTGCATTGTCAATACAAGATCTTGACCAAAAACTGATGCACCTCTTCATGGAAATAACATCACCATTTATTTCCATAAATTTTTGGCCAAGATCTTGTATTGACAATGCAAGAGTCAAGCTCTATATAAAGTTTCCTTCAGCACATCCCAAAGACTTTCAGTGAATTTAAGGTCTGGTGCCAATTCATGTGTGAAAATGATTCACTCTAAAAAATAATTGTTAAAAAACAAAACAAATTTACACAATAAAATACCGTTTCCATTGAAACAGTAATATATCATAAACAATGCATTCTGGGTAATATTATTAGTCGTTTTCGAGAAATTATATGCTACCTATAACCTATAGGCTAATTTCTCGAAAATTGTTGCATTGTTTTAATGTTATATTGCTGTTTCAATGGAAAACGGTATTTTACTGCGTAAATTTGTTTAGGTTTTTTTTTTTTTTTACAGTCATTTTTTAGAATGTTCTTCATGCTCCCTCCCAACCATTCCTTCACAATATGAGTCTGGTGAATCTTGACATTGTCGTCCTGGAATATGGCCATGACATGTCTTCCTACATGGTCGTTTAAGAAATTAAAACCTACACACTCCATCAATTGGGGTTAAAATAACTGTTGCCAAATGTATAAACATGCTAGAAACATAATAATTACAGCAATAATGATCCAGTCATAGACTAAAAGGGGGGTATCACACACAGTTACACAAGATATTCTCCCTTCATTTTAACCAATAAAAAGTGATTGAAACTATCAGTTTCTATGGTTATTTTAATAACAAATGTTGAGAGCGGATCAATGTATTGCATGAGCACAAAACTCTCAGCTCCACTGAACGCTGGGTTCTTTGGAAAGCAAGGTTATCTTTCCCTCACAAGCAAAAACACACTTCTTTGGTGACATTGTCCTGTGACTTTACAGAGAAGTAGGCGTCTAAGCTTTATTGACATACTTTTGTAAACCCGAACGCGCGTTGATGAGCGCGGTCTTGCTCTGGTCGACGTGTGTGCATGTGCTCTTCTGGGTGAAGTGCCCGTATGAGGAATAATGCCCCCATTTACGTCACTCAGGCCCATACTCGAAAAAAAGAATCCTGTAAGTATTTGGACGAGAATTTTTGGCACAGAAATGCTCTGTCATTCGTCCAACTCATGTTTTGAAACTTTGGCCATGTTTAGCATGAAACTCTTTAACAGTGTAAATAAGTCAGAATACATGAAATAGCAATTGTTCAGAAGAGGACTGGCTTCTTTGATTTAGATAGTTTGTGGATCGTTAGGTAGAGCTCACAGCGGGTGATCGGTCAGAATCACGCAAGATTTCTTCATTGGTAGTATTTATTGAATTTACAACTGCATGATTGAATATGTACAGTGATGGGTGTGGTTCTGAAACAAATAAAGGAATAAAACAAACAATTATTTGAATGCAAATGAATGATTATCATGCAACAAATCTCTATTTGTATTAACTGTATCCTATTTTAACAATACAGCAGAAATAAAATACAATGATATTTTAACATGGCCGAAACTGGCATGAAAGAATGAAAACGGCTGTGCTGTGTCTAAGCAGCTACAACTATAACAATGAAAAAGGATAAACCATTCGCAATACAATGGCTCCCTCTGCTGGTCGCATAAATAACTACACCAGGCCGCTCCGAGAGGTGTCACGTGACAACCAGTGTACATGCGGGAGGTGCGTGCCCTATAACCGATTAACTGGATTGAAGGCGAATATCATTGCGATAGCTTACAAACTATGTGCAGAGGGTGCTTAAATGGTATTCTACAATGTGTAACCAAAGAATGATGCCAAAGTGGCAACCTATACATCGATAGAAAGAAGCATCACGATACGAGGCCTAACTGGGCAGAAAAGCCTGAGCTTACATTTAGCAACACTAAACATACAAAATACTACCAATATAGCCTTAGCAATTACAGTAAAAGAACAACAAAATACCGATTCTTACTTGTAAAGACGCACACAGAATAAAGCAGTTGTATCAAGGCGGGTTGTAAGCCCGTGCAGTTAGCGTACACTACTGGCAAAAGTCTCAGACAGAATGCTACCAGCGTGCAGCGATCCTGAGTCAACTTGTGATTGGCTAAGAGTCCAGGTGAAGCGAGGCGTCTTCCAGTAGGAGAGAGAGAGTCACAGTAAAGTGTCTGATGCTTAGCGGCCACAAGGGGGCCTTTTTTACAGCCGCCCCCAGATTACTGAAGGGAATCTGTAGAAGAAGAAAAGGCGCCCACTCGACCGGTAGTGTTTAGTCTGACAACTCTGGAAGCTGGATGAGTCTAGCCACAGGGCGGGTGTATGCCCGGTCTCCTACATTCACCTCAGCAGATCGTACTTTTCCGTCGAGGCCGGGAAATACGCTGGTCACTGTACCCACTGGCCACAGTGAGCGAGGGAGCTGCGGGTCAATGATGAGGACCGTCTTGCCGATGTGCAGGTCTGGGTTTTCAGCATTCCACTTCTGTCGGGCCTGGAGGCTGGGCAGATAGAAACGGATAAAATGCTTCCAAAAGTGGTCAGCCAACAGCTGGCTATGGCGCCAACGCCTACTGCCCAGGAGCTCGGAGTCAGGATATACCACCTGCGGTAGAGAGGCATCTGGCCGCCCAATGAGCAGTGAGTTAGGAGTTATTGGATCAGGGTCGGCGATGTCTGCAGATGTGTAGCCTAATGGTTTGGAGTTGAGAATCCCTTCAATCTCAACTAGTAGGGTTCTCATTACCTCATCTGTCACAAGCTGGGCTCCAAGGGTTACTTGCAGAGCTTGTTTTACTGAGCGTATCTCGCGCTCCCAGCAGCCGCCAAAGTGGGGGGCGTTAGGTGGATTAAACTTCCAGTCGATTTGCTGAGAGGCAAGTTGAGCTTTGATGTCTGGAGCAAGGTCGGCGAATGCTTCCCGGAGCTCTCGATCACCACCTCTGAAGTTAGTCCCCTGGTCTGAAATCAGCTCGAACGGCTTTCCTCTGCAGGCGATGAACCGTCTCAGGGCCATGAGGAATGAGTCTGCATTCAAACTGGAGAGCATGTCGATATGCACCGCTCTGGTGGTCATGCATTTAAAAATTATTCCCCAGCGCTTTTCACTCCTCCTTCCAATCGCTACCGAGTATGGCCCGAAGCAATCTACTCCTGTTGAGTAAAATGCTGGCTTGAAAAGTCGGACTCTGGATGGAGGCAAGTCTGCCATTTTAGGGATTTGTGGCTTTCCGCGCCATTTCTGACACTCTTGGCACTTGCGCTGAAAGCGGCGGATAGCCTCTCGCCCTCTTGGTAGCCAATACTTGCGGTGCATCTCTGAGAAGACCCTCTCTGGGCCTGGATGGTGCAGACGGTAATCATACTCTTGGATGAGCAGCTGCGTGACTGGGTGACTGGTGCGAGTTTGAGAAGTCTGCTGCTCTTGGCAACTGGTTTCCCTGACTGCAGCTGGGCATAGTCAATGGGAAAACTCTCTTGTTGGACCTGTTGTAGCAGAGCCAGCTGGGCTTGCCTGTAGGCTGTGACGTTGCCTGGGGCCGCCCCATGTAGAGTCTTCGTTGTGGCAGTCAGGAGGTCTCTGAAGGAAGAGAACTGCTTAGCATCCGGGAGATGACTTGGCGTGGTAGTAGTGAGGCCGCAGAACTGTGGTTTCTTGAGCTCTTCACCCTGATCTGCATCTGTCTGAATCTGAGGACTTTGTGGCCATTTGTCTGGGTCACACCACAAGAAGCTTGGGCCTTGACCCCAGCGGCTGTCTGGTGTTAATGTGTCGAGAGGTTTGCCACGCGTTATGTCGTCGGCAGGGTTTTGTGCAGAGTCCACGTACCGCCATGTGTCGCCCTCGGTGAGATCTTGAATCTCTGCCACGCGTGTACCAACAAACACTTTGAATCGGCATGACTCCGACTGCAGCCACTTGAGCACGGTAGTAGAGTCCGACCAGAGCACCACCCGCTGGATGGGCAGTGTGAGTTCAGATTTGAGGATCCGAGCCATTTGTGCTCCGGTCAGTGCAGCGCATAACTCCAGCCGTGGGATTGACTGCTGCTTTTTTGGAGCAACTCTGGATCTTGCGGTGATGAAAGCTACTTGGACGACTCCATGAGGATTCTCCGTTCGGAGGTATGCCACAGAGCCATAGGCTCGCTCCGAGGCATCACAGAACACGTGGATCTCGCGCTCACAGGTGGGATTGTCTAACTCACGGCCAGTGTAACACCTTGGAAGTGCTATGCTCTGTAGGTGAGGTAACTCGTCCTCCCACTCTCTCCATGCGGCTAGCAGGTGATCTGGCAGAGCAGGGTCATCCCAGTCACGCGTTTTGTCCCACAGGTGTTGGATGACAACTTTGGCCCTGGTGGTGTAAGGTACTAGAAAGCCAAGGGGGTCGTATTGGCTTGCCACCACTTTATAGATGGAGCGCATAGTGACAACTTCTTCAGTGGCTACAGACTCTCGACACTTAAAGGACAGGGTGTCCTCTCGACAGTCCCACTGCAGGCCCAGGGCTGATTCTTCTTGACCTGGGTGACCTTGGGCGATCCACTTTTCAGCACTAGCCGATCTTGCCTCAGCAGGGAGGTGACGGATGGTGTCTGGATGTGTACTGGCCCACTGGCGTAGCTCAAAGCCTCCCTCGGCAAGGAGAGTCTGCAGCTTGTCAATGATGGGCTTGGCATCTTCAACCGTAGGCACGCTTTGTAGACAGTTATCCACGTAGAAATGTCTTAACACAGAGTCTCTCACTGCATCAGCTGGATGAGTATGGTCGGTGACATGCTTCTGTAGGGCATATGTAGCACAGCAGGGGCTACAGGTAGTGCCGAAGGGAAGCACCTTCCACTGGTAGACTGTAGGTTGTTCATCACGCTTGAGCTCCCTCCAGAGGAAGCGAAGGAGAGGCTCATCCTCTGGAAGGAGCCTGACCTGATGAAACATCCCCCGTATGTCACTGCTGAAGGCCACACAATGTTCTCTGAATCGCAGGAGAACTGAAAGGAGTGGTGGACCAAGGGTTGGACCAGGGAGCAGGAGTTTGTTCAAGTCAGTGGCGCTGTACTGGAAAGAGCAATTAAAAACCACTCTGTGCTTGCCACTGTGTTCGACAAGATGGTGAGGGATGTACCAGCTACTTGAGGTGTTCTCTGAGCCAGGGGGTAGTTTCGCCACATAACCAGCCTGTTCAAGTCTCTGGATCTCTGCGTTGTAGACTTGGGCCATCTCAGGGTTCTTCGCTAGCCGCCTTTCCGTATTCCGGAGCTGAGGAAGTACTGCCTCCTTTGGTGCGCAGAGCTGGGGAAAGTTCTTCACGCGGAGAAGAGGAGTGGCATAGCGGTGGACACCATTAACATGTACTCGCACCGTCTGTTTATCCAAGCATTCAAGGGCCTCCTTGTCCTGTCGTGACCTCGTACTGGCCTTTTCGCTGCGCCATGGGAGGACGTCCAGCTGCCAAAGCCTTTCGACATGCTGATAGATGTCAGCTGGAGGAGCCCCGAAAGGTGGTGAAAAGACAGCGTTGTTCGATAAGGTACTGCTTTAGATTGTTGGTCGGACCTTGCAGCGTCCATCCGAGACGGGTGCGGACAGCAACCGGTGCACCAGGGGGACCAAAGATGACAGGGCTCAACTGGAGTCACCAAGTGAGGGTGGTCTGAGCCAATGAGCAGTAGCGGGACAATGTCCTTGAATGCAGGGATAGAAAGCTTCTTCAAATGTCTGTATTTGCTCTGCAGTGCTTTGACGGGATACGTGTGCTGGCCTAGCCCGAGCTTAGGTGCGGTAAAGGCTCCTTGGATATTGTATACCATGGCTGGAGAACAGGCTGGAGAGATGCTAAATGAGACAGCCGCCCCGTGAAGCGTCTGCAGCTCCTGTCTAACTGTACGCAGGGGCAAATCCTCAGGCTGGCCTTCAAGTCCCAGTTGTTGGACAGCCGGTTGGAGGAGCAGGGTGCGTTCGGAGCCGTCGTCTAGCACAGCATATGTCTCTAGAGTTTGGTCACCATGGCGGAGGATAACTTTACTGACCTTGAGAAGCACACGATGGCCCTGCGGTGGCTTGCCAATGTATAGCACTTGGTCTGCACTTGGTACGGACAAAGGATTGCTCTCACTGGACTTCACCTGGTCAGGCCTTCTCTCAGCTTTGTCAGTCTTGGCTAAATTTCTCTCGCTGACATCGTGCAGAGCAAGCAGGTGTCTGCTGTTGCATGTTTTACAGCACATCTTCAAATCACATTCAGCTGATCTGTGTTCTCTGCCGCATCGCCAACATCGGTTGTTGTCCTGAATCCAGTTACGTTTCTGGGTTGCGCTGAGCAGTTTGAAATTTGCACAATTATTCAGAGTGTGCTTGTAGTTCTCACAGAATGGGCAGAACTTCTTTGCATCTAGACTGGTTGGAGGAGTGGATCTGGCTGGCTCCCTAACCGGTTTGGGTTCAGCCCCCAGCATGAGGACTGAAGCCTTAGGTGACGACTTGACAGTACTCTTGGAGTCTTTGGGCTTAGATCCAGTGTCCTTTCTCAAGCGATATTGTGCTATATCCTCCTGGATCTGGAGCTCGTATTCCAACCAATCTGCTAGGTCCAGAAGAGTGGGGATAGGAATGCGGAGTGGGTGGATGTAGCGCCTGAAACTGGACCTCAGGTCATGAGGTAGCTTGCCCAGTAGACGGGTGACATGAGAACCACAGTCCAGCTCAACTTGCCCCTTTAAACCGAGCTGCTCCAACATGCTCACCAGGGATCTGACGTTCAGGGCGAACAACCTGAATGACTTGATGTCTCCACTCTGAATGTTGGGGCCGTCCATCAGTTCGGCAATACGCTGAAGGGCGAGTTGGTGTGGCTGCCCGTACTGCTGGTTTAAAGCTGCCATAGTGTCAGTAAAGGGAAAGTCAGAATTGCTGTAAGAATCTGCCACCAGCAATGCTTCCTCCAGCTTCAGATGATCCACTAATATCTGGAACTTGAAATGTTCAGTGGCATCTCTAGGAAGGAGATTGTCTAGGGCAATACGGAGTCTTGCAAAGTCTCTTGGGTTAGGACGATTGAAGTTCGGGATTGTAGGAGTGGGCCCTCTGTATGTTCTTTCCTGTCCACCAGGGGGAGTCACTGAGCGTCGGCGTCTGGGCTCGTGCCAAGGTGAAGGGGGACTACATCTCTCACGCTGGTCTGGAGAGTAGCTGCAGTGGCGTGCAGGAGAGTAGTCACCTCGGCATGATGGTTCTCTGTATTCTCTGAAGGAATAACTAGGGTCTCTGTAGCTGGCGTAGTGCTCAGGTGAGCGGCGGTGGCTGCACTGCTCATAATTATATTGAGAACTGTAGCACCCTTCTCTGGACTCATCGATTCGTCGCGAGGCCTGGTGCTTGGTGCGTACTGGCTCGGGAGAGCGCTTAGGTGAGGGAGAGTCATACCTGGTTAATTCTCTGTAGTCCTTTGTCTCTCTACTGTAGTCATGACGCCTGTCAGAAGACCATTGTGGTGGTGTCTCCCTTTCCCGGAAGTAGACTGATCTGTACTGGGTTGAAGCACCTCCATAATCCAGCCCTTCTCTGTAAAGTCTATCTCTGGCAGCTACAGTACGTGGCTCTGAGCTGCTCGTTCTGTATTTTTAATTCCTCCATTGATGCTAGGAGATCTTCCCTTTCACGCTCTAGTATGCGGCACTCCCTTCTCCACTCTTCTGCAGAAGATTCCCATCAATCAGTGACTGACCATCGCGCTGGGCTGTGGTGCAGCTGACCTTCTGGGGGTGCAGAGCGTGAATCGGGTCTGCTGTGGTCCTCTTCGTCTAGCTGCTCTCTGGACTGTGACTCAGAAGGCTTCTTGGTTTGAGATCTGGTCGGGAGATCAGACAAGTCATAATCTTGCAAGTAGTTAGGGAGGGACCGCTGCCTCCTGGATCGTGCACTAGACTCTAAGTCTGAGGTGGTAGACATCTTGCTCCGCTGCAGGCTCTGGATCCGGCTCGAAGGACCACTTATGTTCAGAAGAGGACTGGCTTCTTTGATTTAGATAGTTTGTGGATCGTTAGGTAGAGCTCACAGCGGGTGATCGGTCAGAATCACGCAAGATTTCTTCATTGGTAGTATTTATTGAATTTACAACTGCATGATTGAATATGTACAGTGATGGGTGTGGTTCTGAAACAAATAAAGGAATAAAACAAACAATTATTTGAATGCAAATGAATGATTATCATGCAACAAATCTCTATTTGTATTAACTGTATCCTATTTTAACAATACAGCAGAAATAAAATACAATGATATTTTAACATGGTCGAAACTGGCATGAAAGAATGAAAACGGCTGTGCTGTGTCTAAGCAGCTACAACTATAACAATGAGAAAGGATAAACCATTCGCAATACAATGGCTCCCTCTGCTGGTCGCATAAATAACTACACCAGGCCGCTCCGAGAGGTGTCACGTGACAACCAGTGTACATGCGGGAGGTGCGTGCCCTATAACCGATTAACTGGATTGAAGGCGAATATCATCGCGATAGCTTACAATCTATGTGCAGAGGGTGCTTAAATGGTATTCTACAATGTGTAACCAAAGAATGATGCCAAAGTGGCAACCTATACAGCGATAGAAAGAAGCATCACGATACGAGGCCTAACTGGGCAGAAAAGCCTGAGCTTACATTTAGCAACACTAAACATACAAAATACTACCAATATAGCCTTAGCAATTACAGTAAAAGAACAACAAAATACCGATTCTTACTTGTAAAGACGCACACAGAATAAAGCAGTTGTATCAAGGCG